>NC_068362.1:30774611-31074611 GCF_020536995.1 Dreissena polymorpha
CACCTGCAACACTGCAAAAACCATCCTTGGCGGTCAAAAAGAGATACTACTGTATTGACATTTTCTCTGATAAACAGAGATCGTTGAAATGTAAACATTTAATACTAGAATCAAAGCAACAAAGCCAATTAATTAAGCATCATTTTACATGGGAACATACTAAATAAACCAAAGTTTATCAAAATAGCAGCCAGCATGTTGTGGTAAACAGACTCGCATTTCGCAATACTATACCATGACTTTCCCTCCCGCTTTTGTAAATAAAATGATCGGATCAATCTAAGCAATCAAAATGCACTAATAAGCATAAAAATTAAATGACTATCTATTAAGAGGAATGGTTTTATTGCATATTTTTATTGATTTTAATACAAAAACCATATGCAAATAAACATTTGACAATTTAAAACTGCATGAATAAGCATTACATTTTAGTAAAATTGAAGCTGTCAGTTCAGCAAATCAACGAATCAAAGGACTGAGCGGTATAAATGACAAAATGACCTTGTAAATGCCGTTTTAAGGTCATTCTGACTTTGAAAAGATACATTGATTACATAATTTTATCCTGCACACCATATTTAGTCAGTATATATATTTATTATATATGTATATTGTTGTTACGGTAGATAAAAGTACAAATTGTATTATGTCAATGGCGGCCATCTTTGAATCGATAATTGCAAAAACGTGGCATGATGCCAGACAAGCACCTAGGTTTTTTTGAACGTCTACAAACCCATAAACTCAATTCCACTGAGAAACGCCCTCAACCTCCATTTGCAAACGGGTACCACATACCAAGTACAGGACTACATTTAGCATTATTGTTCTTAGTGGAAATGGTTTTTAAATCACTCTGAGGACGATTATCAGCCATTAACACCGATGTTGAAATAATGTCCTCCAAGCACGTGTTAAGCAACCGAGCTTGTTCTACTTTCGACACTTCGTCAATGCTTATCACAGGTCTGGGTCTACTTGGAAGTCGCTTAGTTTTTTCAGCGTTCTTCATATTCGGACTAGACTCTAATTGGCTGCGGATATCCGAATTGAACAACATCTCGAGTCGACGCATTCGCCTCTCCCTTTCTGTCAAGGTCGCTGTCCATAATAAGTTCATGAATGATAAAATATTGTCTGCAATAAATGCACGGTTGTCATTACCCTTCAAGATCCTCGAAAGTAACAACCTCTATTGATAGTGTACGGTATAGCGTGTACAAGTTATAATTGTATGATAGAAAAATAAAATGAGTTTTACGTATATTTACTTAACGTCAGTATATTTTCGTTGCGCGAAGCAAATTCTTGTGCTATGGTCCCTGTTAGCACGTGCGCGTAGCTATTAAGTTTCGTTACATAAAATATTTAGCGAACATTTTCAACTCCAGATACTCTCACCAATAAGTTTGAAATAAATGCCAATATCATAATACACTAATTTAAATTGTGATGATTATCTAGAATATGGGCCACCATGTTAATCATTTGAGGTTAAAAAATGTATCATTCACCATTGAATTATAAGCCAACCAACTAAATCTTCATTGGACATTTAACCACTGATAAATTAATGTTGTAAGCTGCGATTGTATAATTAAACATATAATATATTGATAAGATTTCAAATTTATGTTAATATTTGTATGTAGGCCCGAGATGGAATATTACTTATACCCATGTAAATCCACTAACCCCTTTTATTACTTAGAACGTATTGTGCCGCATGTGTTGTCCCATAGAAAGTTACATTTAATTAATACCTTTCTTACTGAATTCTAGTTAAAGGCTTCCTTTTCAAGCCTGAGATACTGATGAGAAGCCAATAGCATACAACCTGCACAGAATGCGAGTTACTCTCAGGCTGGTTTTAACCCTTTGCATGCTGGGAAATTTGTCGTCTGATAAAATGTCGTCTGCAGAATTCTAAAATTAGCATTTTCTTTCGATTTTTTTCAAAGAATACTATCAGAATAGCAAACAGTTTGGATCCTGATGAGACGCCACGTTCTGTGGCGTCTCATCTGGATCCAACTGTTTGCAAAGGCCTTTAAAATTCAGCTCCAGCGCTTAAGGGTTAAGCTGGTTGCAAAAGCCATATGCACTTTGCTTTTAATGGCGAAGTGTTAAAAGGGCCTTTCCACGTTTTGGTAAATTGACAACATTAAAAAGTTGTTTCAGATACGCAAATGTTCGTTTTAGTTATAATATTTGTGAGGAAAACAGTAATACTTAACATAAACCATTCTCTAAAATATCCGTTAGATTTAAAAACCTGAATATTATAAATCGTTGCAACGCGAAACGATTGAATAATTTGGAAAGTTATGTTGTTGTCGTTATATTTTGTGAAACTACGATTGTTTATGTTGTATAAAATGCATACTTTATTCTATGAGCACGGATGGCCTAATGGTCTAAATGTTAAACTTTTACCACCGGGACTCCAGGGGCCAATTGTTCGAGCCCTGTTGAGGTTTTTTTGTTTTTTTTTACATTTTATTTTTGATTTTTTTACTGGAGCTTTTTAGATCCAATTTTTACATTTATCATTATAAAGCATTAAATGACAAACTTCAATAATGCAAAAATCTATGAAAAGGCCCATTTAAAGTAAACAACGTTTACAGTTACTTATACTAGGGTGATCATCCAAGTGTTACCTTTCCTGTCTAAAGAGAGTGGCAAAAGACGTTGGTTGTTTCCTTTGAAGGTTTCTGGGCTGTTACCCATGTCACACATACATTTCCTATCACACCGGTGTTTGCTGAAATACATCCAGAACAATGAATAAGAATGTAGCCTAAAAGGCATTTATTTTCAAATTGTTAATGATGAGTTACTTTTAAATATAAATTGCCTCTTTTCACAGTGACACTTTGCTTAAACTGACTGATATTGTTACTTTGTTCATCATGTTTGTAATGGAACGGTTTGTGTGTGTGTTTTTTATTTTTATTTTTTTTGGGGGGGGGGGGGCACACATTTCTTGTTACAATTGTGTTTTGTGTACAGATGTGGTTTATGTCATTGTTGCATTTTAATTGATCAATTCAGGGTCATAGGATATTAGTATTCAAATCAGTAGGTCTTTACAGTTCTTAATAGCTCATTTGACAATAAGTTTATATCACTCAGAACAAGAGTGCAAATGTTTTACAATTCGTATATCTTCGCAATCAAGTACCAATCCCGCATTTCATTAAAATCATGTATAACACAAAGAGCTATAATTATATTATCATTTACTTCGATGATCAACATGCATGCAGTTTAATTAGAATATCGATTAAACAACAAAATGTGCTTCTCTGTTTCTCTGACGTTTTACCTTATTATTTCGTATAAAATAAAAGAGTTGTTGAACTTTCAGGGAAAAAATAACTCAACAGAAAGACGCAGCAAGTATCGCAGCTTCTACCTAATTTAATGACCATTATGTATTCCACGTTGGCATGTTGACGCGTCTTATAACATTAAACTGATTCAGGAATCACACTCCACCATTCCGTACTATTTGCTCATATGTTCACATTAGTTTTAATGAATGGATGTAAATAATCGAACAATATCTGGTGATAAATAAAAACTTCGAGCCAAACCTCGGCACTGTCTTTAGAAACATCCGGGTCAAGCTACGAACAATACATACTTCTGCGTATTTCCATTATTGTCAATGAATTGAACATAAGACGTGAGTTCCATTCGTTCACTTTAAAGTTCAAGTTTTATTAGCATGACACACTTCGGATTCATTAATTTGTAGGTTATTGGAAGGCTACTTCGAATGGTGACTAGTCAACTTCGTCACTCAATACATATAGTTTGAAACTTAAAAAGAAAATAGCATACTCAATGGTTCACATTGCTGGCTATACACATACGTTGTTCTTTCATAAATACATTGCGGCGTGTATGTTCAACCGCTCAACGTGGTTGCTTCCTTCTGTTTTATGGTTCAGTTTATTCGCACATTACCTATAGTTACTAATGTAAAATTTCGCAGGTAGGTTAGAAGTTTGTTAGTCCGGGACTCAAACACGGGACCTCCCGCTAACAAGGCGAGTGCTCTATCGACTTTAGCTAACCGAGCCGCTACACCTATCACGCTTAAGTTCAATACCGTGACATGCTCCCCTACCAAGTTGATATTCATCCTTGAATATTAGTTACAAAGCACGGGGTACAACTGAACTTGATGAACCCACAGGCACATGCTATTGAGAGCTATCATAGTCCCACGATGGACATATTGTTGCCTGGTGGAGGAAGTGTGCAACCAGACAGGTACTCGAACCCGGGACATCCCGCAATCAAGTGTTCTACCGAGTAGGCTTGTCTGAACCCCTGACACAGCTTATAAACCATCCCGATTAAATTCGATACCTTCACAGGTAGAAAAATGCTCGTAGTTATGGTATAAACATGTGCACTTAAGATGTAAAGCTTTTTAATTTTCAATTGCGGCCTAGTTCAAGTTCTAAACTATCTCGGTAAACATATTAATCGCATACACCGTTAATATTAAGATTCTTTGTAAACATGTTTATCTCGTGCACTTCATGAAACTTAAAAGATGATTAAGTGAGAATGCTTGGCTCCCAACTTCTTACCCACAATTGATCAATACTATCACACATCGTAGGTTTACTCTCATATATACTATGAAATAGCGTAGGTTTACTCTCATATATACTATGAAATAGCGTAGGTTTACTCTCATATATACTATGAAATAGCGTAGGTTTACTCTCATATATACTATGAAATAGCGTAGGTTTACTCTCATATATACTATGAAATAGCGTAGGTTTACTTTCATATATATACTATGAAATAGCGTAGGTTTACTCTCATATATACTATGAAATAGCGTAGGTTTACTCTCATATATACTATGACATATCGTAGGTTTACTCTCATATATACTATGACATAGCGTAGGTTTACTCTCATATATACTATGACATAGCGTAGGTTTACTCGCATATATGCTATGACATAGCGTAGGTTTACTCTCATATATACTATGACATAGCGTAGGTTTACTTCCATATATACTATGACATAACGTAGGTTTACTCTCATATATACTATGACATAGCGTAGGTTTACTCGCATATATACTATGACATAGCGTAGGTTTACTCTCATATATACTATGACATAGCGTAGGTTTACTCGCATATATACTATGACATAGCGTAGGTTTACTCTCATATATACTATGACATAGCGTAGGTTTACTCGCATATATAATATGACATAGCGTAGGTTTACTCTCATATATACTATGACATAGCATAGGTTTACTCGCATATATACTATGACATAGCGTAGGTTTACTCTCATATATACTATGACATAGCGTAGGTTTACTCGCATATATACTATGACATAGCGTAGGTTTACTCTCATATACACATCGTACAAAACTGCATACACTATCCTCACTCATTCACATTGAACATGGAGAAACAGATGACTTCGGGCGTTAGATGAACACATGTCGTTTTATTAGCATGGTAATTACATTCAGCAAATAATATGAAATTACGATAACGCATGCATTGTGGCTGTACAAGGCGAAGTCAGATTGCATTGCATCATAACGATAAAGCTGTAGATTAGCGAGTCAATTTTACAGTAGTGAAGACGATCATTATGAGGCACATACTAGTTACTAGTTACGATATGAAGTTGATATATCGTCATACTATTCTATTATTTATAAAATAAACTCATATAATATATAGAGAATAACAGGTTACTGTCTGATCTTTTTGTATTATTTCAGGCAAGGCTTATAATATAAAGGCGAGGCTTGCCGAGCCTTTATTTTATTCGTGCCGAGCCTGATATATTACAAAAAGATCAGGCAGTAACTTGTTTTTCTGTTTATTATACCTTTACGTCCCCGGATTTCGTTAACAAAATGAAAAAAATCGCTAAAAAAATCTTCATTTTTAGCGGGAAATAATATGATTGTTGTCGTTTGACGTGTTTATAATGACATCATGATCACTTGCGCTTAATATTAGTAAAACAAGTTTTTTTTCTGTTTCTCTTGAATTTTGTGTTCAAAATATTTTACATTGGTATCAAATTAATTGTTTTGTTAAATCTTATTCGAATTTACTAAAAATGATTACTTTATAGTTGATTCTGAGTAATATGACCTACCTCCTATCATCGACTGATATAAGAACTTCCTTTTAAACTGATATAAAGAGAATAACGTTTTGTAATATATCAGGCGAGGCTTAGAATGATATACCGGCGAGGCTGATATATTACAAAAAGATCAGGCAGTAACCTGTTGTTTTTTTCAGTCACTATTATATCAAGCATATAAATGCAGCGGTATGATAAAAAGTGACATTTGGTTAAAATGTGGTATTATTTTGTTTGTATTAGTAATTCATGGATATTGTGTAAAGAACTGAATGACTTATTTTACATGTTACGTTGTGAACTCAGTTGTAAAAGTACCAATAACAATCATATTAAATTCTAATGGTAAAGAAATAAAATGAACGTTAGTTTACTATTTTGTTGCAATGTCGTATTTGAGCGTTTCTGTTAAATTTGAATGTAAATGCCACATTTAAGCAAGCCTTTTCACCGATTTTGGCAGATATTGAAGTTTGTCATGAAATTCTTTATATCGATAAATGTAAACAATAAATCTAAAAAGCTCCTGTAAAAAAAGAATAAAATAAATAAAGAAAATAAGTAACCATCAACTGCGCTCGAACCTCTGACCCTTGGAGTAAAAGTCAAACTCGTACACCACTCGGCAAAACGAGCTCATACAATGAGTAATGTATTTTATACTTAATAAAAGCAATCCTCGTAGTGTCGATAAATAAAACGACAACAGCAAAACTCTCCCAATGATTCAATCGTTTCGCGTTGCAACGCTTTTACATTTTCATGCTTTTTAAACCGTCAAAAGATGCATATACATGTAAAGGATATTTAAGAGCAAAGTAAATGGTCAGTATTACTGTACACGCAATTATCATAACTACAACGACCAATCTGAAAGATTTTGTTTTATTTTGTAAATTTACCAAAACGTAAAAAGGCCCCTTTAATATGTGAACTGGTAAATGTTCTGAATTTTAAACTTTTATCACGTGTATGTGTGTACATGCGAGTGTATTGCTCGACTGTCAGTGTAATAGTTGTGTCTGTGTTAAGCAAGTTTAACAAAATGACAACGAAAATTAATTTAACAACCCCGAATGGCATAGAACTTGAGTATTGCTTTGCAAAGGGGATATATTTTAGGTAAGTAATGCTTTGCAGAGGTTACATCGTTATTAATTACATCCATTGGATGCAAGAGCGCAAGACATGTCCGTACGAACGATATAAATGGCGATTAACATTTTACTTTTCGTACCTGGTTCTTGCTTGTCGTTTTGGAGATTGCAAACATTATAAAACACTGTGCGATTTTTAGTTACCAACAACTCCAAACTGTAAATTGACAGCCTTTTAGTGATTTTCTTTCTTTTGCATTCTATTTTGTGTTGTTTTAATGTGCAGGTATGTTTTTCATCCACTATTTTGTCTTTTGTTAGAACCTATGCAAGTAAACAGCTGTGTTACAAATATTTTTTTTAATTATACAATTATATTTTGAATATTTTGTTGTACTCGTTAAAATCTATAAATAATTGTCTATAAGGATATTCTGATTTTTTAGTTAATATTTCTGTACAGTCATTTACTCAGTGTTATTTGTATATGCTGCGACGTCTTCGCAGTGACACCCTCTGTACTTAGTTCACATTTTCAGAGCCTCAACGCTAGAGCACCTGACCGATGGTGACCTGTCCAAACAAGTTGAAAACGTGCAAAACCTTCCGATTCGTGATGACGACGTCTACCTTGTTACGTTTCCAAAGTCAGGTATCTATGCTTTAATGCGGCCAACTTGATTGAAATTGTCATATGCGTTATTTATAACATTATAGTCGCATATAATTTGGTTCAAATTATCCATTCCATTAAGATTAACACTATATATGTTTAGCTGAAGCTCAATTTTCTGGCATTTTTTGTTCTGTCCTGAGATTTAGTTTGTGTAATTTGTTATGTTGCCTATGCATGCTTGAAAATCAATTGCGTTTTATACTTGCATGTTCGTTGTCAAGGAACTCACTGGCTCTGGGAAATCGTCTGCATGCTACGAAAGGGCAAATCTGAGTACGAAAAGGACGTAAAGGAAGTGGCATTCCTTGACTTCAAGTCCACAGAACAAATCGAGGCACTTCCGTCTCCTCGTGTCATCAACTGTCACTATCCCGTTCATCTTACTCCGCGAGAGATATTCACGAAAGGCATCAAAATTATCCACGTACAAAGGAATCCAAAGGATATAGCCGTTTCGTACTTCAATCATATTTTTAAGTTTAGCAAAAAGCCTTCACCGCTGAAAACGTTCAGCGACTTCCTGCCGTTAATGCTCGGGTCGTACGGCATAGGTTTGTACAATAGTAACACATTTCTTGAAAATTACATAATAGTTTTATCCTAGTATTAAATTATGAAAAGTAAGTAGCAGAACAAGCAGTATTTTGCGCAGTGAGAGCAAATCTTTTAATGTTTGAATTTTTTAGTAGGAATTTTAATCCTGATAATACCAATCAAGGTGTACGTTTAAGTTACGTAGATTGTTTGCAAACGTACAGCCATTTCCGTTCGTATCAGTATTCGATCAAAAACTTCTGAGTTTTATTTTCTCGGTTCGACATAGCACATTCTTCGTGTAGATTTTTTGATTTTTTGTTTACAGTTTTTAGCTCACCTGATTGCTCAGGTGAGGTTTTGTGATCGGTTTTGTCCGTCTGTCCGTCCGTCCACATTTGGTTGTAAACACTCTAGAGGCCACATTTCTTGTGCGATCTTCATGAAACTTGGTCAGAAGATTAGTCCCAATTATACCTCGATCAAGTTAGAAACTGGGTTATGCTGGGTCAAAAACTAGTTCACTAGGTCAAAAAAATAAAAACCTTGTAAACACTGTAGAAGTCACATTTCATGCCTGATCTTCATGTAACTGTGTCAAAATGTTTGTCTTAATGATATGTTGGTTTCGTTCAAAAGTGGTTCCGGTCCGTTGAAAAACATGGCCGCCAGTGGGTGGGGCAGTTTTCTTTATCTGGCTATAGAGAAACCTTGTACACACTCTAGTAGTCACAATGTTTGCCCAATCATCATGAAACTTTGTCAAAACATCGGTTTTA
Organism: Dreissena polymorpha; assembly: GCF_020536995.1. NCBI lineage: Eukaryota > Metazoa > Mollusca > Bivalvia > Myida > Dreissenidae > Dreissena > Dreissena polymorpha. The sequence continues at coordinate 30,783,875 of NC_068362.1, forward strand.
TTGATATCTCGGACGAGTTCGAAAATGGTCCAGATCGGAGAAAAAAACATGGCCACGAAGGGGCGGGGCAATATTCGCTATATGTATATAGTGAAAACATGTGAACACTCTAGAAGTCACATTTTTGGCCCAATTGCATTTTTATGAAATTTGGTCAGAACATTTGTTTTCTAGATACGAGAGTTGAGTTCGAAAAAACATGGCGGCTGGGGGGGGGGCATTTTTCTTATATTTATATATTTAAAAAAACTTTGTCAACACTCTAGAAGTCACATTTTTTCCCCAATCATTATGAAACTTGGTGAAAAGATTGGATTTATTTATATCTGAGATAAGTTTGAAAATGGTCTCGATCGGTATAAAAACATGGCCGCCAGGGGGGGGGGGGCAGTTTTCCTCATATGACTATAGAGAAGCCTTGTGAACACTCTAGAAGTCACATTTTTTGCCTTATCATCGTGAAACTTAGTCAATATATTGGTTTTATTGATATCTCGGACAAGTTGGAAAATGGCTCAGATCGGTGAAAAAAAAACACTTTTTAGCTTAGTGAGGTTTTAGGATTGGTCTTTGTCGACTGCCGTTGTAGCATTCGCATTTCTCAAGCCCTTTTTATCAAAGTTGCTAGAAGCTATATGGCCACAAGATCCCAGTCAAGTTTAGTAACGAGCAAAATCACATAATAAATGCCATAATTATTGCCCTTAGATTGTCAAAATATTCATTATATTATACACATTCCTTGTAAACACTCTAGAGGTTACAATTTTGTTTCCGATTTGATGAATCTTGGTCATAATAATTATTTTTGTCAGCAAAGTTTGATGTTTGTCACGAGGGGTCAAAATATAGGTCACCAGGTCAAATCTTACAAAAAAATCTCGTAAACACTCCATACGTCAGAGTTTTGGTTCAATAATGATGAAACTTGACCAGGATGTTTGTCTGGACAATATCTAGGTCGAGTTTGACGTTTGGTAAAGATTGAATGAACCGACCCCTCAGGTGAGCGAACTAGGGCCTTCGTGGCACTCTTGTATTCTCGAACATTAAGTGCTACAGTAAACAATTGTATTCGAATTATATTCCAGATCTATATTACCCTTGGTGCAAATATGTAAAGGAGTGGGAAAAGTTTTCCAGAAAACATCCTGATCAAATTCTTAACCTGTACTTTGAAGACGTAAAAGAGGTGAGTTTCAAGAACACTAATAGTAATTCTTTTCCGGACATTTGTTTACATATTTTTATCGCATTTATAAAAGAAATTTAAAGTTAGTAATTTGTGTGTAACGTAAGAAGTGGGTTTTACGATAGAAATTATAACTATCTATACTGTACACGCATTTGGTTTGTTGTATACTCTGCAGCAATTTTGTTAGTTACAGCTTCTTATTGACCCCGTTCGGTGTTATTCGGGTTCAGTAATTTAAAATTGGGCTTGATCTACTCTATCGCTTAGTATACACTTATTACCGTGTATCATACTATGTGGGGAGAGTGAAAAGCCATATAAAGCCGCGTAAAGAATGTTAATGTTACCGAGTACTATTTCTTCTCAAGCATTAACGTAATAACATGATATAATATAGCTAGACTGAATATTACATGACGTCTTCTTATTTACTACCGTGACATTTGAAGTTATTAATCATATATGCAAAGCTCCAGGCTTAGTATTAAAAATGCACGGTCAGCACGTGATTTGGCCAGCACATAAAAAACGATTATTTTGTAAAAGGCAAGATAAATAGAAATACATTTTTTAGCAAATCTCATTAACTTTATCTAGTTTCACTAATCGTTTGATGTAGTTTTCACGATATTCAAGTTTCAAATCACATCTGTCACAGAACCCGATTCGGGAGATTCGCAAAGTCAACGAGTTTCTTGGAACAAAGTGCAGCGACGAGCTTATAGCCGATATATCTGAGGCTTGCGAGTTTGAAAATCTGAAGAAAGCGGACGCTGAAGTGAAAGACAAAAAGGCGTTTTTCAATCATGAAGGACCTTCCCCAATGTATCGTAAAGGTAAAATGAATTATTTTCTTTACATATACGAGCATATTAAATAGCAAGGCTTCTTATCGACCCCGCACGGTGTGATCTCTCATCTCCTAAACAAATGACCTAGTAGAATACGAATGGCTTAGAGAGGTCAAGTGCGCGGCCTGTTCTTTCCTAACACATATCAACGTCAAATAAATGGCGTCTGTTGAAAAAAAATGACAAATTAAACACTGACATAAACATGGTATTCTTTTTATCCTACAGCATGTAAATAAACAACGTTTAATTGTTAAAAACAAGATAAGTATTGACTCAAAGCATCAAAGGGCGTCGGGAATTTCTGTGTAAAAGGCACTCAATGAAGTAACATGGAACGATTTTTTTCTACTGTAAATATTAATATAGTGGCCGATTATTTTAAACAAAATAGAAAGATACCGGTATAACCATTATTTATGATTTCGTGTTATAATCCCAAATAACCAGTATCTATGATGTTGTGTTATAACCGCCAAATAACCATTATCTATGATTTTGTGTTGTAAACCCCAAATATTTCATAGTTCATTTTACTACATTGGTTTTCGTTTTTTACTGGCATCCGTGTGCATTTTTCATTAATGGAACAGAACTGTGTAGGTTTTAAAAAATCTGCTTCATCTTGTAAGCGTAATTTCATATTTTTCTCAACTTCAAGGGGAGATTATTCTGAACTTATTCTTACGTTGCTCATTTACGATAGGGGTTGAGTACTCATTGATATGAAAACACTGTAAAAGTTTCAATGTGTTTACGACCCCCCCCCCCACACCACCCTCTCACACATGTATTTCATGGGCATAAAAAAAAACAAAAAAATGGTTACAACAAAACAGCATATTTATTTAATCTCAAATGTCTACATCAAAACAAAAAGTTAACATAGAACACAAATAAAATATTTTGATTATACTGGGGCTCGAACCTTGGACCTCTCACATGTGGAGCGAGTTTGTAACCACTACACTACGGAACCGCTTGAAAAATCACCTTCTAACTAGGATATTAAGGTAGTAGTAGCCTAATGGGTTCTTTTCCAGAAACACTCGTTGTTATTATTTCCACATAGTTAATTGTATATCACAACTAATTGCAAAATTTTAAAACATTTTAACTTTTTATACTAGGTTGAATACACCTACCTCTTGACTCGGTTGGTCGTTTTCTATGGATTTACCCTATATCCAAAATATATAGTTATTTGTAATGGGATATATATATATTTTGACAATTAACTTAATAAACGTACTCGACTGGATTATGTTAGTAGAAACAGAATTTAAAAAGTGTCATTGAAAGAGAATTGTGCCTTTGATATCCAATAATATATGCACTTATCTGGATAAAATGGCAAAAACGACAACAAATGGTTCAGTGACAAGAAACTTTAATTACGTTTTATTTCACTTGTAGGGTGATGAAATGCATATATTGTACATATTTATTTAACACAACATATTTTCTACACACTGAATGAAATTCAGGAAGTTTTACCGTTCCTATCTTAAGAAATTTTACTTTGAGTATGCCTACCTCAATTCATTTTCACGCAATGAATGTAAGTATAAATTTGTATATCACTTCTTTTGGGGGTTTTCTAGTTGCTAATTAAAAGCTACAGTTATGAACCATGCCATGTGAAGAAATTTAGCTAACTTTGATTTAATATTGATATAATAATACATTAACAAGAGCACCGAATAACGGGTGCAACGCTCGGCAAGCGAAAGCTTGTCAGAATTTATCTTTTTTAGAGGTCACAGTGACCTTGACCTTTGGCCTAGTGACCCAAAATTGGTGTGGCGAGAACTCATCAAGGTGCATCTACATACATGTATGAAGTTTCAAAGTTGAAGGTGGAAGTAATGTGATGTTAGAGGCAAAGTTAAAGTTTTATATTAGAGGTCACAGTGACCTTGACCTTTGACCTAGTGATCAAAAAATGGGTGTGGCGTGTAGAACTCATCAATGTGCATGTACATATGAAGTTTCAAAGTTGTAGGTGGAAGCACTTTAATTTTAGAGCAAATGTAAAGGTTTTAGCACGACGCGGACGTTGGACGGCGGACGACGAAGAGGCTATGACAATACCTCGGAGTTTTCTCCAAAAACAGCCGGGCCTATAATACAATCTAAAGATCATCTAAAGTCAAAAGGCAACATATGAATACAGGCGCAGTTCACCGAAAAATGTCAAAGTTGTCCTTAATATTACGTAGCATAAAGATGTATGAGTTATCATGTTTCTTTAAACATGTAGCACAATAATATACAACTTATATTTTAATAAAAACAGCCAGATTAATGACAACTAGATGTACATTATTTAGTATCAATATAAAGCCATTGCGTGATTGTGATTGGCCGCGTGTCATTTGAAAGCCATATTATCTAGTTCCGTCACTCTTCGTCACTGAAAAACTGACCGATTTTAGGGACCACTTCAGATAAAATATTTTTTTGCGTTTGTGACTTTTGGTAGTCCCTCATTATTTTTAGCAATGAAAGTATCCCTAAAGTCATCCTCTCCGGAACTGGAAAATATGGCTTTCAAATGACACAAGGCCAGTCCATATCCCGCAATGTTTTCAGTTGTTGGTCGCTTTAGAGTTTCTCTATGCAACAGCACCTCTAATAATCTAATGTCCTTTGCCTTTAAGGCTTTTCATGACTTAAACAAACTGAATTATGGTTTGCAAAAACAGTAAAGATGTAGGCAATATTGTCAGTAATTTTACATTTTTTAAAGCAAAGATCCCAGTGCTTACACATCATCAGGGGCACTGTGGGCGTTGCAGGTTGCCTGGAGAACACGTTCACTAGATCTTCCTGTTTGTGTGACTGTCCAGGATACGATTTTTGAAAACCGGCATAGAGTCAACAAAACTGCTTACATAATTACAAAACGTTTCAAAACAGTGTGTGTTCAGAAATAGACGAACCAAAACCGGAAAATCAAACCTGCGCCCATTATGAGCAACACAAATGGCTCTGGGAAATTTTGCAAGCCACATCATGCAATCATGCAGAGAAGTTTTAATTGATACACCTTCAACACTTCCAACATCCATTTACACGCATTATGCTATGATCATCAACATAGATGCCAATCACTTCCTGAGATTCGGAAGAAATTGGCACTGTTGTCTTCACATATGTCGAGAACTTAAAACCCGTCTTCAAATGCACAGCAGCATTCTGAGTTATATAAGGCAATACTGTACCTCGATATGAAATACAAAATTAAATTCACACAATGCTGATTTCATGAACTTTATCATTCCCCTTTAAGTTAAATTCTGAGGCCTTATATGATCGTTGGTTATGAGAGAAATCAATTTTCAGCACAACAAACACATTACATATTGACAAGTCGTTAGACTCAAATTATCGCTTGTGAAAAGAATTCACCATTTATATGAATAGCTCAGAATTTTAATATACCTATGCTCCTTCATAAGATTTAGTACTCAAAGTAGTGAAATTATTTTAAAAAAGAACTGTGTTCGTGAAACACAATGCCCCCTACTGCTCCGCTTTGAAGCCATATATTTGACCTTTGACTTTGAAGGATGACCTTGACATTTCACATTTCAAATATGCAGCTCCATGAGATACACATGTATGCCATATATCGAGTTACTATCTTCACTAATGCAAAATTTGAACTTTGACCTTGAAGGATTACCTTGACCTTTCACCACTCAAAATGTGCAGCTCCATGAGATACGCATGCATGCCAAAAATCGGGTTGCTATCTTCAATATTGCAAAATTTTACATTTGACCTTGACATTGAAGGATGACCTTGACCTTTCACCACTCAAATGATGCAGCTCCATGAGATGCACATGCATGACAAATATCGAGTTGCTATCTTCAATATTAAAAAGTTATGGCCAATGCTAAAGTTTTTGGACGCACAGACGCCATATATTTGACATTTGACCTTGAAGGATGACCTTGACATTCATCTTTCACCATTCAAAATGTTCAGCTCCATGAGACACACATGCATGCCAAATATCCAGTTGCTATCTTAAATATTTCAAAATTTGACCTTTGACCTTGAACGTGAAGGATGACCTTGACCTTCACTTTCACCACTTAAAAAATGTGCAGATCCATGAGATGCACATGCATGCCAAATATCAAGTTACTATCTTCAATATTGAAAAAGTTATGGCAAATGTTAAAGTTTTCGGACGGACAGACGCCATATATTTGACATTTGACCTTGAAGGATGGCCTTGACCTTAAACGTTCACCCTTCAAAATGCAAAATGTTTAGCTCCATGAGATATACATGCATGCCAAATATCAAGTTGCTATTTTCAATTTAGAAAAATTTGACCTTTGACCTTGACCTTGAAGGATGACCTTGACCTTCACCTTTCACCACTCAAAATGTTCAGCTCCATGAGATACACATGCATGCCAAATATCAAGTTGCTTCAATATTGAAAAAAGTTATGGCCAATGTTAAAGTTTTCGGACGGACAGACGTCATAATAATCACTTTAGAAAAACCACAAAATAAATATATTTTGATTATGTTTTGTTTTTATACAAAACCAGAAAGTTTCGCGTATTTGCCCAGTCCCTGTGATATATCCCCTGTGATCAGTTGTGGATCAGTTATTAATTTAAACAATTAGCTTTGCATTTTTGGCAATAAATGTTGTAATAAATGTTAAAAGGCACAAATGCAGTACTTATTTACACTAATTTACACAAAAAATCACCAATAAGCAAGATATTCTTAAAACATATATATAAAAAATACATATTGATCCGTAAAATAACTCCTCCCATAAGCGAAAAAAAAACGCATTACATACTAGTCGACGCACTCCAGTGCGACGCCAACAATAGCAAAATACAGATCAAATTAAATGAATCTGATATTTCGCAGTAATATCAAAGTTATTTTTAGGATTTTAGCACTCAAATGAACTTTTTGCATTATCGCCTTATTTCGGACATATCCATCGTGGGACTCGCAAATTACATAAAATATGGCCGTCACTGTACGCGTCAGGTTGAGAGTGTATATCCCATAAACCATCAATCACAAACTATGGAACGCCATAGCGACCTTAACATGAAAACGTATATTTTATGACTATATATATAATTATATGATGTTGAATATATATTATGTGATGTTACTTTGGCATTAAACGTTGTAAATTAACGATAGTTTGCGGATAGTTTAACATTATATGATCCTCACGGTCCATTATATTATTCTTATTGTTCATTTTATGCTGCCTATTGTCCAGTATGTGATGCCCATAGTCCATTATATGATGCTCACTCTCCATTATATGTTGCTCACTCTCCATCAATTGATGCCCATGTTCCATTATATGCTGCTCACTCTCACTTACATGATGCTCACTCTCCATTATATGATGCTCACTCTAAATTGTATGATGCTCACTTTCAATTATATGATGCTCACTCTCAATTATATGATGCTCACTCTCAAATATATTCATGATGCTCGCTCTCAAATATATTCATGATGCTCACTCTCAATTTTACGATGCTCACTCTCAATTATACGATGCACATCATCCATTATATGATGCTCACTCCCCATTATATGATGCTCATTCTCCATTATATGATGCTCATTGCTCATTATACGATGTTCACAGTCAATTATATTATGCCGGTTGTCCATTATATGAATATCATTGCCCATTATATGATGCTCACTGCCCATAATCTTTGTTCAATGTATGATTTATTATGTTGCCTGGTCCGTTTGCTATATTCTGGTGCTAGTTCTTTATTATAGGCTCATTATTTATCATTATGCAATGCTCAGATTCTATTTTAGGATGACCAATATTCAAAAATGATTGGTGGACTGGAGGTTATTTATTTCCCTGATGATGAATTGTTAGTGTTAAGGCTAAATTGTTCGTGGCGATGTGAAAATTTTAATCAATGAGACAGATACATGTGGCTGACCGAGTTCATTGTCTGATAAGTGTGCCAACGATTCAAACTCGATTCCCTGGCCAACAAAAAAATGCTAAGAGTGCCTGGAGGTCAATTTCTTGCAACACTTTTTCGACCGTTTTGCGGACGGCCATGCTTCTTAAGTTAGCTAACAACAAAGGGAGGCAACCGTGCAGATATGCACATGCTCATTAGACGGCTAATATAAACATGATGCCGTGAAATGAAATCTTAGACCAATGCAGCTGAAGCGTTTCGACCGTCATGCCGGCTATTAAATTTAAATGAGATCAATAATTTTAATTTTAATTAATGTATCAAAAACTGTGACGGAGAAAGCTACTGTGGTTCGTCTGAGCCTAGCTTGAGGCACAAGAAAAATCAACAACAATGTGACTAAAATATATTTATTCTTTAAAATTATTCATCACTCATACTTAAGCAATAATGCAACAATACAAACAATTCATATAGAAATACAGTTCATAAACTTTCAAAAGTTAATCATAGTTAAAACAAGGTTTCAAAAACAATTATACACTTTCATGTCAACAGTTTGTGTTCAGTATGAGGCAAATGCCTGTATAAAACACTAGGATAAACAAACACCCGTGATCACTTTAATTGAATTCACTCACAAACTTCACTTTCACTTATCAAATAATTCAGAGCTCACATCCATTGTATTATTCACTAAAGTAAGACACTTAAATAAAACAAACAGTTTAAATCAATTTCTTCGGCTTGAATTAATCACTATCTTCACTAATGCAAAAGTTAATAATCTCACTTAGTTAAAAGAACTAAACTAACTTCACTAACTGAACATTCCCAGTTAGGAAAACACAGTAAAATACTAATTCAATATTTTCATTTCAAGAAAAATAAGACTAAGTCACTTTTATTTAGTGAAATATATACTTAGAACTTTAAACTCACCTCCATGATAATTTTTTACTAACAGATGCCTATCTCTCTAAACAGCTTGTTTTTCTAAACTGGTCTGGCTGGTTAGTAATTCACTAACCCCAAACTTTCAATTAGTGGACTAACTCTTTCAACTTAGAGCCAGGGGGGTCTGACATTAGTCTTTAACTTGTTTGCCCAGAGGTTTCGGGTGAGTAGTTCTTTTGGGAAAGGCCAACAATGTGCCAGTCCCCTGATTCTGAGGTGTAGCTGGCATATATCTAGGTAAACATCCAATCAAATGAGAGCACTGCTATCCTTAGTATCCAGGTAAAGATAAGCACTGGCCAGCAGCACTGACCACTGATGTAAACTATCTGCATCAACACTAACAGAGAGTTGAAAGCATGTATCTCATTTCTTAAGAATTATCATACAATGAAAATATACCTGATCAATCATTAATGAATTTATCAGTTATTAAAAATTGTAATTTAAAGAATCATTATTGTAAGAATAAATACAAAGTAAACAATTACAAGGCAGGCGTTACACAACATTTATATTGGTGTTAATAAATAGTTAACAATACTTTTCGACCATCTATTCTACATAGAATCCTCCCTTTATATATTCATTATATTACATTATGTGATTATTATTAGTATTATATATGTGAGAGAACTGAGAGGCTTGATAAAAAGCATGTGCATGCTCGCGCTACTAGTACAGTAAATGGTTCACTTTGCCGAGAAATACACTTGTGCCACGCTCGACGATCGTATAATGAAATTTGCACATAGTATAATGAACAATGTGGATCAGATAAAGGGTGTGAGCATCAAATAATGATGTACAATGAGCATAATATAATTGAAAGCGAGCATCGTATAATTGAGAGTGAGCATCATATAAGTGAGAGTGAGCAACATATAATGGAGAGTGAGCATCATATAATGGAGAGTGAGCATTATATAATGTACAATGAGCATCAAATAATGTAAAATGAGCATAATATATTTCAGAGTAAGCATCATATAATGGAGAGTGAGCATCATATAAAGTACAATGAACATCATATAATTGAGAGTGAGCATATCATGTACAATGAGCAGCATATAATGTACAATGAGCAGCATATAATTGAGAGTGAGCATATCATGTACAATGAGCAGCATATAATGTACAATGAGCAGCATATAATTGAGAGTGAGCATATCATGTACAATGAGCAGCATATAAAGTACAATGAACATCATATAATTGAGAGTGAGCATATCATGTACAATGAGCAGCATATAATGTACAATGAGCAGCATATAATTGAGAGTGAGCATATCATGTACAATGAGCAGCATATAATGTACAATGAGCAGCATATAATGTACAATGAGCAGCATATAATTGAGAGTGAGCATCATATAATGGAGAGTGATCATCATATAATGTACAATGAACATCATATAATGTAGAGGGAGTATCATTTAATGTAGAGTGAGCATCATATAATTGAGAGAAAGCATCATATAATGTACTTTTTTTCTATTTTTTATTCAATAAAAGACATACAATGTATACATGTATATGATCATAAAACAAAGTGATGCCATATAGCAGCAATAATGTTCAAACATGTTATACAAGATATGCTAATATATACTTTTTTGTTCTTGTGGTTTGATTTTGATTAAAATAAAGGTTAATATATATTATTTTCTTTTTGGTTGTTTGTAAAAATAAACAGAAAAGTTGTGCATATGGATGAGTTGCATGAAGAGGGTAGGAAACATACTGGACTTGTTTATGAAAGTTTAATGTGTTTCCATTTGTGTTCAAATATATGAAGTGTATCATTGTTTAGGGAAATTTCTTTTTCAATTTGAATCTTCAGTTTTAAATAATTGATAAAACAGTTCAGTTAAATATCATATTATGTACAATGAGTATCATATAATGGACACTTATTATTATATAATGTACAGTGAGCATCATATAATGAACAATGAGCATTATATAATGGGCCGTTATATAATGAACAATGAGCATTATATAATGGATCGTTAGCATCATATCATGGTGATTTGTCATCATACTATCATTCAGTATTGGTGTATAATGCCAAAGTAACATCATATAATGTAAAATCAACATCATATACTGATACAGATAGCCATGTAATATACTTTGTCATGTTAAGGCAGTTATGGCGTTTCATAACAAACAGTCTCAATAAGAATAAGTGTTCAACAAATAAATGTTTATGCGTGTCCAGTATAAAATTAGTACTCTGTATCAAATTGCGGGGAGAGGGTTAGTTAGTAGCCGTGTACAAAATTTATCTTCCTAGATACCACTCCTGTCTTTATAAACATCGTTATAACGGGGAAAAAATATATATATACTGCATTTAATAATAATGTTTACGTTACTTTTATGACGTTATTTGACTTTTAGAACTTCAATGACGTATACAGGCAAATGTGGAGGAAAAAATCACGGTCAGAGAGTGACCTATCTTAGCCAATAAAAGAACGATTATTTTGTACGACGTGAGATATCTTTGAATATTTCTTAGCGGTTGCAGCAACCTTTGACTAATACAGTTGTTGTATCACACATTGAAATCATACATACACATGTCGTATGACTATGCATTACCTTTCTCATTGCATATACTGCTAGGCATTTTAATCTTTCTTAAGGTGTAACAAACGTTGTAAATGAAATAAATTAACTTAGTATGATAAAGCAATAACTACATAATGTGTAAGTATCTTTACATTAAATATACAGTTGTATCAGAAAGTTGTCAGGAAGTGACGTAAATCCGCACCATCAAAAGAAGTACAAATTATAACAATACGATAGTGACACGAGTAGATGTACCACAGAAGCATATAACAATACGATAGTGACACGAGTAGATGTACCACAGAAGCATATAACAATACGATAGTGACACGAGTAGATGTACCACAGAAGCATATAACAATACGATAGTGACACGAGTAGATGTACCGCAGAAGCATATAACAATACGATAGTGACACGAGTAGATGTACCACAGAAGCATATAACAATACGATAGTGACACGAGTAGATGTACCGCAGAAGCATATAACAATACGATAGTGACACGAGTAGATGTACCGCAGAAGCATATAACAATACGATAGTGACACGAGTAGATGTACCGCAGAAGCATATAACAATACGATAGTGACACGAGTAGATGTACCACAGAAGCATATAACAATACGATAGTGACACGAGTAGATGTACCGCAGAAGCATATAACAATACGATAGTGACACGAGTAGATGTACCGCAGAAGCATATAACAATACGATAGTGACACGAGTAGATGTACCGCAGAAGCATATAACAATACGATAGTGACACGAGTAGATGTACCGCAGAAGCAGCGCTACACATAAATACGATGTGTATTAAATTTAGATAAGAAATGGGACTTTTAAGTTTGAACCTCTTTACGCTTTAATGCTTTATGCCAAATACATATAGGTAATCTTACTTAATCAATTAAGTATACTCACTTTGAAATACATGCCAGTTATTCCGCATTTCACAGGCGGAAATCCGTTTCCGTATTCAACGGTTAAAAAACGGATTTTGTAATGACGTTTTTAAAGCCACACACCTTGAAATGAGATGCATGTGAGTCAATACATTAAGATGCAATTTGAAAGTGTGCACAATTTTCTTTAAATCTATAGCCTAGTCTAGCAAGTATTTTTTTTTTATTGTTAAACCGAAAGTATGATTTCTATACGTATACGTATATTTCGACAAACGCGATTATTCTTAAGTTTAAAAGCGCAAAATAGACGGATTTCTACCTTGTAACCACAAGATATATTCTTATTGGCATAGCTAAAATTAAATCTATAGCCTAGTTAGCAAGTAATTTGTTATTTTTCAAACGGTACCGCTTTTAAAACCGAAAGCAGGATTTCTAGACGTATAGGTCCATTTCGACAAACGCGATTAGTTTTAAGTTTTAAAGTGCAAAAAACGGATTTCTACATCGTAACCACCAGATTTATTGTAATTGGCAGAGCTACAATATGTTTCTTTTTTATACTTAAATTTACTATGCCATGTAGTTCATTTCAAGGTGTGTGGCTTTAATGGACATACATAGTAATGTCATTTTAACATGAACATATTAGTGTTGTTGAATAGAAAGCTGCTGTATTAATCAAATGGTTAAATAAGTGTTGCGTTGGTGGCGTTTTTATGTTGTTTGTATTGTACTAGGTATTAAATAACAGGGAACTGTTATGGATGTGGTTTTGTGCTGGGTCGAACACACCGTTCAATCGCCTCCAGCGACGACTATGGACCATGCAACTACTGAGGTACTGTATAATTAGTCACGACCGTCACCATTAGGTTTTTTCAAAACCCACTCGAATTTAATAATTGATAAAAATGTTGTTTGTTCACGTGGGTTGTTGTTATTTGGAAAAACCGAAAAAAAAAAGAAAAAATTCAATAGAATGTTTTTTCATATTTATCTTTGGTCTAAATCCTGTGAAATTAGAGTTTGACTGAAAGAGTGGTGAATTTTGTTAGATTATTTTAACCACATTCTAACGGATTTCTTGAGAAGTTAGCAACTAGAAAAGTAGGGATTACGTTCTTAAAGTACTTCCTACTTGGGCTCTAAACGAACACACTCAAACCTGCTCAATCCAATACGAAAAATACAAAAAATAGGGAAATACTTACAATCTGCTTTCCACCGACATGTATACAGTATCGCAGGTGTCACAGTTGTCGCTGGAGGCGATTAAACGGTGTGGTAATCCTGCTCGTCTAATACAATGTCTCACAATAATCTCATGCGATTCACTTATCAAAACACCTTCGTCAGGCTATGCTCCCTGTTTCTTATTCTCATATGATCGTTTTTTACAGGCGAAGTTGGCGATTGGAAGAACTGGTTCACAGTGAGTGAAAGCGAGCAGATGGACCGATGGCTCAGTGACAATTTAACCGACACCGACTTGAAGTTCAGATATGAATTATAACGACGAAATCGATTTGCAATGGATTAAAGCCACACACCTTGAAATGAAATACATGGCATAGTAAATTAAAGTATAAATAAGAAACATATTTTATCTATGCCAATTAGCATATATCTGGTGGTAACAAGGTAGAAATCCGTCTTTTTTGCGCTTTACAACTTAAAAATAATCGCGTTTGTCGAAATGGACGTATACGTCTAGATATCCTACTTTCGGTTTTAAAAGCGGTACCGTTTGAAAAATAATATATTATATGCTAACTAGGCAACATATTAAATTTTATCTATGCCAATTAGAATATAACTGGTGGTAACAAGGTACAAATCCGTCTTTTTGCGCTTTAAAACTTAAAATTAATCGCGTTTGTTGAAATGGACGAATACGTATAGAAATGATACTTTCGGTTTTAAATTAAATAAATAAATAAATTACTTGCTAACTAAGCTATAGATTTAATCACAATTTTGCACACTTTCAAATTGCATCTATATGTATAGATTAACATGTATTTCATTTCAAGGTGTATGGCTTTAAGCCTCGTGAAATATTATTGTTTTGGCACAGCATTGAAAGTCAATTGACACTAGAGTTCATGTATCTCTTCACTCTTGCTTGGATAAACATTGATTAATTATTGAAGATACGTTGAAAATATTTATTCACAAACCTTTTCATTTCAACGATTGACGAATTTAAATTTGTAAATAGTTATTTTGTCCGGTATTTCAAAAATCATATATTGGATTACCTTAGACATGGAAAAGATAAATATCAATCGTTATCTACGCATAGGTGCTGCACCAGTTTTGAAGTGTAGATAAATCCAGATTTTCGATAAAATTGATTACATTATTCTGTGAAATTAAATGCAGTTAATCTGCATCGATGACTTCGTGTAGGCACATGAGTAGGGATTTACGCATATCTGTATGAACTATTGTGGGTATTTTTGTATTTCGGGTTTTTGCGAAGGTTAAGAAGCAATCTTTCGGCGGATCAAAGACAATAAACGCAATTAAATGATGACGGTGTTCTTGTCAACACCTTATTGAAATAATCCCTGCGCCTTAATTACCGAAAAAAACTACATATGGATGTGTAATTGTTTGGTTATTGTAAACTACATTTACTAGCAAATAGCTTAAGTGTGTATAAGTGGTTGGAATCGGTTCCCCAAAACCGAGGTGATTAATCGGAGACCATACTCCGTGATTAATCGATTATTCAGCATTTTATACAAAAAATGAACTTTTTAATATTTTTACCGCTTTTTTTGTTGATATAAACATTATATTGCTATATTTTATTAAATAAGAACTTTATCATGAATATTCCTTATGTGTTTTGTGATTTAATAATTAATAAATGCTACAAAATCTTGCTTCATGTTCGAATTAGTGAAAAATCTTGTGGCTGCAATGTTGTGCACAATTTAGTGAATTTACCCATATCATTCACTTTAAAAAAGTTCTCTTGAGAGAATGTAACAATAGAACCAGACTATTGCCAATCAATATACGTCCCCACCAGCTCCACCATTGTCAGAAATATTTTTGTTATATGTTGCCATAGCAACCAGAATTCTTGACGTATGAACAACATAAAATGACGTGCATAATGTCCTTATTGCCCATCTATCCATGTTTCAAGTTTCATGAAAAAAAATTAAAAAAAACTTTTAAAGTTATCGCAGGATCCAGAAAAGTGTGACTGACAGACGCACAGAGCGCAAACCATAAGTCCCCTCCGGTGAAGCCGGTAGGTTACACTAACCAAAACATAATGAGTGCAGATTTGTATAGGTAAGAAATGAATTAGGACATATTTGATTCAGGATTTCTTCCAAATGAACTTGGACAGTTTACAAAATAAACAATGTAACATCGTATGTTTGCATGGTTTTATTTTAGAGTAAACATACTGTTCGTGTACTGATTACTGCAGTAATTATAGAACACATATGTCATATCAAGGTTTCCGTCCTTTGCTGGTTTAGTAGGATTGGTTCCAAACAACAGATTTTTTCTTAGATTTTTTTAGAAAGGGAACAAATTCTTCTCTGATAGACATCTTGAATGAATTGCCTATACACGTCCGTATTACGATCGCTGATTGGTATAAAGGGATTGTTTTACCCAATAAAAAATTCGTTTCAGTTGAGCGGTAAACAGAAATGGTCTAGTTAAAAAGTTATCGAATGATCGGTACGGTAAAAAATTTATCAACTTTTCGGCGACTCGAATTTTTCATCGTCACGACGCGTCGACGATCTGATTAATCAACTCACCACTAGTGTGTATACATTTAATGTTGTTAAATTCATCGACATATTAGAGTATATACACATGATTTTCTGTCCAGATTTTTAAACTAGAGATTTTAAAACATATTTAGTGTATACGATGTTAATTGCTTTAACAGGCATTGAACTGGTTGCAATGAAACCTGCTTTCAGGCACCGCACATGTACCCATTGGCAGACTGTAGTTAAAATGAGGTATTATTTACGAAGCAATGCGCTTGAAGCTGAATGAAACACAAAGCAAAAATATTTGCTCGCAGTAATATTTACCCATTATGTTGGAAAATTCTCTAAATGCCCTGATAAATGTAAGATACTAGGCTAAGATTGTAACTGAATAAAGCTAATTGGAAATTGTCTTCATCGCTATAACACTCGTTTACAGCCATTCAGTTGAGTAAATATGCATGCAGAAACAACAACAGCATTTATAAGCTTTTAGCAAAAGTAAATTTTTTTTGTCAAATGCAACATACACATGTGAAATGACATGCACTATGAGATTTATGGTACTTACTTAACATTAGAAGTTTATTTATTTGTCATATAATATGTATGACTCAAAATTTAAAATGACTGTTGTTCATTAAATACGTTAACAATGTTTTGATATAATACTGATATGTTTATTATTTTGAGTTCTCATTAAGATATCAAACTTATTTAACGTTGGAGATACTAAAAAAATGACTTTAAATAGGGTTTTCTAATATTTATAGGTTATTAGACGTTTCACTGTACAATACGGAGATATATTTGGACGAGCACACAGTTTGACGTCATATTGGACGAGCCTTTAGGCGAGTCTAATATGACCTTCAATGAGTGCGAGTCCAAATATATCACGTATTGTACAGTTTAAACGTCTAATAAGCTTTTTATTCTATAACCCTTTCTTCAGCTCTTTGTTTCACTTTAATTTTGATTTGAAAATGCTTTAATTGCATCTATGCTATTTTCAAGACAAGCACCCGTGTGAGTCGATTATAGTACATTCGGATACTTTTTCTCGGTAATGGCTTTTATCGTTATAAAACAATTGCTTAGTGCGCTAGTACTCAACTGACCAATATGGAAAAAAATACAGACTTTTTGGATCCAATACCGGAATATATTGGACGGTCACGTGGTACATATGAAGAATGCCGATTGGATGAATTTTTTGGACATATAATAACTTCGTGTATTGAAAGAGTCCCGAGCAGTATTGTGGTATTGACCTTGTTCTAATTTTAATCTAGGTGATTGGAATGGGCAGAATTGAGTAAGTGCTGTTTTGAATTGTTTCGTTGTAATGATATCCAAATAATTTGTGATACTAAAATATCTTTGATGCGGTTATATGTATTAGGTCGAGATGAATTATTGATCTAAGTGTTTTATGCAATACAAATGGCAAGTTACTGGTCACCTCATAACCCTGGGCTAGTTTATAGGCATGTGATTATTAGTGTCTTGTTCTGAGAAAACTGGACATAATGCGTGCGCTTAAAGTGTCGTCCCTGATCAGCCTGTGCAGTCCGCATAGGCTAATCAGGGACGACACTCTCCGCTCTAATGGTATTGTTCGTTTAAAGAAAGTCACTTTTTTGAAAATCTAGTTTAAGCGGAAAGGGTCGTCCCTGATTAGCCTGTGCGGACTGCACAGGCTGATCAGGGACGACACTTTACGCGCATGCATTATGCCCAGTTTATCAGAACAAGGCTCATTATATAAGGCTCTTCAAGTGACTCCCAAGGGGGACCCTCTCTCTTGAACGCAGACAGGTGGTACAAACATCTCGGAAAATGACCGATGCAAGTTAAAGAAAGTCATTATTTTGAAAAAAGAACATCATTTTATGATGACAAAAATAAACGGTTCACAGTACCCTCGTATTCAGATTAGCGTGTGTGGATGGATATTAAAACGATCGCTTTTTGAACGCTACTGTTGTAATTGTGTTGTACTTACATGTTAAGTTAGTGTTTTGTTTATTTAAGACATGTTCTGACTTGTATAGCCTTATAACTCTTGCCAGTACACACAAGCATGCAATCAAGCATACTCCTTACGAATGTTTGTCACAACCTCCGTAAGGTCCAATCATAATGATGTATTTACATTTGATTCATGTTGACAGAGTTATGCATATTGCATAAAATAATGCTTTAAATTATTAAGCTACATGTACATGTAATGGGCCAATACTGAACTTATATTGGCAAAATGGTTTATGCTTTTAAAGCTTTTATTACAACTTTTGGTATATCGCAGTAAAGAAAATATGTATTTCAGTTAAATTTATTTATTGCAGTTTTTACCTAGACCAGTCCAATTATAGTAAAATGTGTCGAGATTTATAAGAATAAATGATTGTTGTGGCGTTTGTTTTTATAAAATAAAATGAAAATATAACACTTTTCTACACCAAATGGTCAATTATAAAACCGACTACGTCCCTGCAAGTTCTCATTCATATTTCAAAGTTTGAGCCGACCTGACGTACATTTGTACTCAAGAAAGAATTCTACCAAATTGGCAGTGCGGCTAAAGGCTGCGCAATTAAAAAAACAACACAAATCAATATTTCAACTTAAAAACGTCAATAACCAGCTCCAAGATTGTCTATGTTTCAACTTCATATCACAAATGAAAAAAATTGAAACAACGACCTCTATTTATATGCAAATTGTCTGAACGTATTGCATTTATGGTTTGAACGTTGTAACTGCATTGAACGAGAAAAACGTACTTGGAACCGACTGCGACCTCCTTAAAACGAGTACAACGTACTAAGAACTTACTGAGAACTTATAGAACGTGTTGCAAACGTTGTAAGAACTTATCTTTTAGTTTCTATTTATATACACGAAACAAGATCGTACTTAAAACGTAGTGCGGACGGGTCGGTTTTTTTGAGAACGGATTGGACGGACTAGAAACGAACTCGATCGGCGATGCATCGTACATGTAATTTTGGTCCAATCGCACAACGTTCTGGCACGTTCCAAACCCGACCTTAGTACGACCTATCCGTTCTTAGTACGTCCATTCCGTTTCCATTACGTTGTTACTACGTTTAATTGTAGAACGGGATGATCGAAAGATAAATTTGAGAAGGCTCAAAGTACTGAAACACCTCTGCCGTTCAACCCCGTTCCAGACCGTCCACAAAGTTGGAAAACAGTTTGTAACACGTTGCTACTACGATCACTCCGTTCTCAAACAGTTCGAGACCGTTTAGTCAAAAATTTTAGAACGTATTTCGAACGGAGTCGGTGTATCAGGGGTATACACCAATCTCTGGTTTAATGGTCGCCATCTTTTGAACTTTTTTTATCTGGCCGGGCCGTGTGCATCGAAATGCTACTTTTTAAATGTCAGGGAAAAAATATAAAGCATGATGACGCCAGAAAAGTTGGGAATTTTAGCACATGTTGCACGGTTCTGTATATGTATAGTGTTATTATCAACTGTATTCGAGGATATTGAACTGGTAGCTGAATTGTTGGTGGAAATGGAATTTCGAAATATGTTATAATAATATATCGTGTAGAATTATTATCAGCATCATTTATGTGAAACATTGCAATATTAAAAATACTAGTGTTTCATAGTTACTGTGCTCTTAACATAGTTCACTGACCATCAACATTGAAACGATTCCTGTACACAGGTAAATTAAATATTTGAATTTGTACAGAATTTTTATTTTCACAAATAATTATTTATTTTGACCAATGTATCTTAGAAAGATTACACTGAAAGAATAAAGCTTACTAAGACACTCAAGCCTTTTCCTGGGTAGGAACAATACTTGTTCACAATATAGCAGGATCATGCGGCCCCGGGTTTTTTCTGGCCTCGGCTTTTAGCCTGGGTCGATTTTTCTCCAGGTTTATAAGCCCATAAATCAACTCGGCCCTATCTTTACTTATTCATATTATTTAAAGATTAAAGATTAAAGAACCCTCACTCATTGTTAGTGGGGATCAAGCAGGGACCTTCTCATAGCTAAATGGAAACGATATCCAGTATGACTGCAACACTTGTTTTATATAAATAAATATCATCATTGATGATCCTGTCATTCTAACTACATTGCCAATTAACTGAAACAATGTTAAGCTCATTTTTGCTACTGTCCTCTGCACAAAACATGATACATCTGCATGTACATCCAACCAAACCAGTAAAACTAACTGTCACTTAATTAAATTAATTACAGTAACTTTTGTGCATGTGAGCTTTTCAACATTAACAGCTCTTGAAAAATATACTTCACATCATATTTCATATTGTTGTATTTAATAATAGGCTTTTTGTTGTATTATTCCAACACACATGCATGCGGCTATACAACAATACAACGATGTGTCACATTATTTATGAAAAATGCCAAAACATCGCCATATCATCTGTGATTTAAGGCACGTAATCTAGTGATGTTATCTGATAAATAATGAAAATATAATAAATGCAAAGTGAAACAAATCAGTTGAATAATGCGACCAACTAAGATTTTCCAAAAGAGCAATACATATCGTGAATTAATTTAAATAAAAGCAAGTGGAAACTTTGTCTCTGGGATGATGGGATCACAGTTAAGACTTATTTGTAAAATCTGCAAATTTGCCTTTGGCCATATAGAATTTGGGAATAATAACCATAAATTCACATAAAAAGGAACAGGGTGTAGCACGCTGCTGTTTAACTCTTGATCTTGTTGATGAATTGTACGGGTAATTTTCATACAACAAAAAAGAATTGGCAGATACATTTTTTCTAAGCAGAACACATGATTCATACAAATGATATCATATTGTGTAATGAGCTAGCATATGAGCAAACATTATATCTCATATTAGTGGTGCACATGTCATGTATGTTGCACATTAAAAAATCATATGTCAAGATAATTTCTGTATCACTAAAGCATTTCATAACAAGAAGACCTGCATTTAATGCCAATTACATGTAACAGTATTCTGTATTTCATGCGCATTTAATACACTTGAAAATACAGATAAGATACACATTTAACAGAAACAAATGTATTTATTCTGCATATTTCCAGAATTAATACTCTTCAATGTCTTAAAGTGTATTTTTTATCTTCACAAATGATTCATACATATGATATCATATGGTTTATGGAAAATCATTTGAGCACACTTTGTATCTCATATTAGTGGTGTAAATGTAATACTAATGTAAGTGTCACATTTCGAGGGAAACATTTATATAAAAGGGTTTTATTAATCTTTAAAGACGTTATGACAAGATACTGTCTGTATCACTAAAGCATTTAATTACAAATAGTGCATTTTATGCCCATTACATAAAACAGTCTTGGCGTTTCTCGTTTTTATGCATTTAATGTGCGTGTACTACACTTGAAAATGCAGCCAAGAAAGGCATTAAACAGAATAAAATTATCTGTTCTGCATTTTTCCAGCATAAATACTTTAAAACGTATTAAAATATATTTGTTATCTTCACAAATACACTCTTCCAGGAGATCATTATGTTGAAGTACCTTTTAGTGAGTTTTAATGATATTTTCAAATGCATTTGTACACTCTTTTGCAAAGAAAAAACGTCGTACAAGTCAGAAATAATATGCAAGTATAGTTATAATAAAAGTTATTTATGTTCATAAAAAACAGTGGCATATGCATATCAGTGCCTATGTAGTAGCTGTAGGCCTTATTAAGTCTACTTGTGTTGGACATCATGCATTTTGTATACTAATACATATGTTGCTTTAAAAATATAGCTTCCCATACAGCTCAATACAATGTTCAATAGACCAGACTATGTAGAGTTGGAAAAAACATCACTTTTGGAATAATCTTTGCAATAATGTATAATATGCTGATTTGATTTATAAGTGAAATAGACACTTGCTTATAAAACCTGATTTTACGTCAGCATTAAATGTTAAGTTTGAGATTTTTATTACTCAAAAAATAAAACCGTGTCCATGAACACAGTTTATGAATGAAGTCAGAATCATAAAATATGCCATAACTTTTCACAAGAAAGTCATGGAAAACTGCTTCTTGTATTAAAAGAATAGAATGAATATTACAACAAGACATTCTGAACGTGAAATAAACTGTTTTGTCTCGGAAAATAACCAAAATGATGTCCATTCAAAGTTTTATATCTTAGTTCAAATTCAGATATATCATTGTTAAAACACTACTTCAATTCCTTTCACACAATACTGTAATACTTTCACAGTTTATGGTTGTTATTGACTCTTTGTTAACTTAATCAGTTATCATTATAATATTGATGCATCATCAATTTAATTATAAACATGTTACATCACTGTTTTAACACTAATACTTTAAAGAATAAGGCTGGCTTAGTAGCATAATAATTCCTGAATTCTGAAGTACTTTCACACAATAAAGGAATACTGCTGTGATAGTAATTTAGCTCATGTGATATTAATTTGGCTCCAATAGAGATAACCCAAATCAAAGTATAGATCTATTAGTAAAACTAACATTGATTGACATTGATAAAACGATATTGAAAAACATGTATTTGTAAAACTATTGATACAAATATGAATTGTTTTATTACATCATTTAGGATTATTTTGTTAAGCCCCGAAGACTATCACATTGTAACAGTCAATATACGGAAAATCAACATTAGCATTTTTTTCCTCGTTCATCAATGTCATAATTAATAAAAATGTATATTAAACTGGTATTTTTTATATTAAATGGTAAGATCTGCTTTGTCAGCTAGATTGTCACAATCCAGTGGGGTTTTATACTGAAGTTTTCTCAATGAATGTGGATTTGTCCTGAGAATCAATCACACATGGTATCATTGGGGAGATGCACTGTTAAGTTGATGATCATATCAGCCACACATGGTATCATTGGGGAGATGCACTGTTAAGTTGATGATCATATCAGCCACACATGGTATCACTGGGGAGATGCACTGTTAAGTTGATGATCATATCAGCCACACATGGTATCATTGGGGAGATGCACTGTTAAGTTGATGATCATATCAGCCACACATGGTATCATTGGGGAGATGCACTGTTAAGTTGATGATCATATCAGCCACACATGGTATCATTGGGGAGATGCACTGTTAAGTTGATGATCATATCAGCCACACATGGTATCATTGGGGAGATGCACTGTTAAGTTGATGATCATATCAGCCACACATGGTATCATTGGGGAGATGCACTGTTAAGTTGATGATCATATCAGCCACACATGGTTTCATTGGGGAGATGCACTGTTAAGTTGATGATCATATCAGCCACACATGGTATCATTGGGGAGATGCACTGTTAAGTTGATGATCATATCAGCCACACATGGTATCATTGGGGAGATGCACTGTTAAGTTGATGATCATATCAGCCACACATGGTATCATTGGGGAGATGCACTGTTAAGTTGATGATCATATCAGCCACACATGGTATCATTGGGGAGATGCACTGTTAAGTTGATGATCATATCAGCCACACATGGTATCATTGGGGAGATGCACTGTTAAGTTGATGATCATATCAGCCACACATGGTTTCATTGGGGAGATGCACTGTTAAGTTGATGATCATATCAGCCACACATGGTATCATTGGGGAGATGCACTGTTAAGTTGATGATCATATCAGCCACACATGGTTTCATTGGGGAGATGCACTGTTAAGTTGATGATCATATCAGCCACACATGGTATCATTGGGGAGATGCACTGTTAAGTTGATGATCATATCAGCCACACATGGTATCATTGGGGAGATGCACTGTTAAGTTGATGATCATATCAGCCACACATGGTATCATTGGGGAGATGCACTGTTAAGTTGATGATCATATCAGCCACACATGGTATCATTGGGGAGATGCACTGTTAAGTTGATGATCATATCAGCCACACATGGTATCACTGGGGAGATGCACTGTTAAGTTGATGATCATATCAGCCACCCATGGTATCATTGGGGAGATGAATTGTTAAGTTGATGATCATTAGTCCTTTATAATCCAGTATACATGTAAAAAAGCGAACTTACAACTAATAATCAAGGACAGGATGTTATCACTTATGCATGTAGAGGGATACACAGTTTGTCTAAGTCTGTTTACAGCCTTGTAAGAATAGATTGTCTAAGTCTGTTTATAGCCTTGTAAGAATAGATTGTCTAAGTCTGTTTACAGCCTTGTAAGAATAGATTGTCTAAGTCTGTTTATAGCCTTGTAAGAATAGATTGTCTAAGTCTGTTTACAGCCTTGTAAGAATAGATTGTCTAAGTCTGTTTATAGCCTTGTAAGAATAGATTGTCTAAGTCTGTTTACAGCCTTGTAAGAATAGATTGTCTTAGTCTGTTTATAGCCTTGTAAGAATAGATTGTCTAAGTCTGTTTACAGCCTTGTAAGAATAGATTGTCTAAGTCTGTTTATAGCCTTGTAAGAATAGATTGTCTAAGTCTGTTTACAGCCTTGTAAGAATAGATTGTCTTAGTCTGTTTATAGCCTTGTAAGAATAGATTGTCTAAGTCTGTTTACAGCCTTGTAAGAATAGATTGTCTTAGTCTGTTTATAGCCTTGTAAGAATAGATTGTCTAAGTCTGTTTACAGCCTTGTAAGAATAGATTGTCTAAGTCTGTTTATAGCCTTGTAAGAATAGATTGTCTAAGTCTGTTTATAGCCTTGTAAGAATAGATTGTCTAAGTCTGTTTATAGCCTTGTAAGAATAGATTGTCTAAGTCTGTTTATAGCCTTGTAAGAATAGATTGTCTTAGTCTGTTTATAGCCTTGTAAGAATAGATTGTCTAAGTCTGTTTATAGCCTTGTAAGAATAGATTGTCTAAGTCTGTTTATAGCCTTGTAAGAATAGATTGTCTAAGTCTGTTTATAGCCTTGTAAGAATAGATTGTCTAAGTCTGTTTATAGCCTTGTAAGAATAGATTGTCTAAGTCTGTTTATAGCCTTGTAAGAATAGATTGTCTAAGTCTGTTTATAGCCTTGTAAGAATAGATTGTCTAAGTCTGTTTATAGCCTTGTAAGAATAGATTGTCTAAGTCTGTTTATAGCCTTGTAAGAATAGATTGTCTAAGTCTGTTTATAGCCTTGTAAGAATAGATTGTCTAAGTCTGTTTATAGCCTTGTAAGAATAGATTGTCTAAGTCTGTTTATAGCCTTGTAAGAATAGATTGTCTAAGTCTGTTTATAGCCTTGTAAGAATAGATTGTCTAAGTCTGTTTATAGCCTTGTAAGAATAGATTGTCTAAGTCTATTCAGAGCCATTGTCTTTATTTGGCGTCTGTGATGTATGACCAGATCGAAAGTATACATGTTGAAAGTTTCCTGTTCTTATTATATTTTCAATTATTTATCGAATACCCGAGTATAACCTAACATGTTATTCATCTTTATTGCAAGGCAATTTAAATACAATTCTTGCATATTTATACCAGGTTCATATAGACAGTTGTAGGATTGCATTCTCAAGATTAAGAATGTCTGCACATAATTTAAAAATTGAAGCTGGTAGATGGAAAAAAACAATACCTACTCCATGCGAAAATAGAACATGTTGTATATGCCATAAGTTAGAAGACGAATTCCTTTTTTTACTTGAATGCCTACTTTACGCTGAATTAAGAAAAAAATACATTAATAAATATTACTATGTAAGACTAAACGTACCGAAATTAATCGAACTTCTTCAGTGCAATAATAGTAAAATAAATAGAAACCTGGCAATTTTTGTTAAGAAAGCTTTCAAATTAAGAAATACATACCATACATATTATGAATAATTAAAGCAGTTTCATAGTGCATACCTCTCACACGCTCACCTAACACATAACATGATACAATATCTTCCTCAGTACATTTATTATTCTGTATAACGTATTATATTACAAATGATGGATTGTAAAACATTTCATGTGTTTATATGTCTGTGTATGTGTTAAGGTATGGGAGGAATAAAATTCATTAAAACTTTGATTTGCTTTTTCTTCATTCAATGTGGTACAATATGGTCAAACTATATATCATTTTAAAGGTAAAGACGGATAGAATAACATAAACACATTTTTGGAATTCAATTTTTTTGCTTTATTGATATTTTTTTAACCAATACATTTTTACACTAATTTACAAAATCTCAATCTAAAGTAAGGAATAAATAAGTTGAATAAATACAAAGCTATATACATATACAAGGTCAAGTTAGCAACATTTCACAGAAAATTATTGTCAGAAAACAACAAATGAGTTATTATTCAACTGCATTTTTTGGATAATTTTCCTAAACATAGTGCTAAAAATAACTAAAGTGCTAAATAACTACTTTTTAAAAATCCAGGTACTGTGGATAATAAGAGTCAACATTCTATTTCAAGGACTTAACAATTTTGCTATAACCAAATGGAAAATTTTAAACCATCTCAAATTGAAAGAAATTGCAGACGACATATACAATTTTAAATAAATATAAAGAAATAGGTTTGGCTGGGAAGAAATCATTGTGATAAAAGGAGATATTGCTCATCAATAACAAGATTTTATGAGTTTTGTGCAGACGACTCTAGAAATCTTAGTTTTACATAGAAATACACAGCTAGGTATCATGTTTTTTTCTTTCTTCCTTCCTGAACAACTACTGTCCTTGTACCGTTTTGAATAATGTGTTCCTTTTGGCAAACCGAATATTTTTATACATTTGTATATCGATTCCTTCTACCAATTTTGAAAGCGTGGCACTCGCTGTGCTCCGTAGAAAAAAACGTGCATTACAAATCGGTCAAAATCACGTGAAGTAGTAAGAAAACCTGGTATGTGTATACACATACCTGAGAAAACACATCATTATTTTGACAGTTGGGTCGCGACTAGTAAAACAACTGTTAACATTAATCAGGAAGAGATCGCGCTTAAAACAGAAATGATCACACAGATATATAATCACTTACCCCATTTCAAATATTTCTCAGATGAAAATTTTTCCCCAACACGTCTTTTTTTAGTTTATTTGTATTGTTTTTCTGGAGCCGAAGTGCATCTCGCATAATATCCATCCGACTTCCGTTGTTTTCACTTTCGTGATTAAAAACTCCGTTTAAAGAATTATTTTTACATTTAGGTTGTTGAAGCGAATTAGTATTATATATTATCAATAAAATAGTATACCGTGATGAATTGAACGGAATTTCGTATCGATCTTTCTGTCAGTCTGTAAGCGTACTATTTTGTGCGCAATAATACAAGTACATGTTATTCGACAACAATTGTAAACATTGGTGAAATGCTTCTTACAACGTTATTTTTTGGAGTGTTTATGAGGTCTGATCATGCAGTTTGCACACATCAACAGAAAGATTACAATCCAATGCCTTTTTTCATCGTCAACCGTTTGGGATGTCAATAAGCCGATTAGTGAGTTTTTAGCATGTTTCTTTCAATTTTATTAATCTAAAAATGGCTCCCCCCATCGTCATGAAATGACATGTGTTCGAGTTTTGATATTTCTAGATATTTAAAAAAAAATACTATTTAAGCGTAACTTGCCCTCATCAATGTCGATATTATTAACTAGTTATATAATTTTCCGCCGAAATACGTTGAATAAACACCATTCAGATTTTTGAAAATAGTGTCTATTTTTGTGATAAAATCGCTTTGTATTTTGATAGATTTTGTCGATGGTATGAGATTTTGCTGCACAAAATTGGTAGCAGTTTGAAGGAAAACCATCCTTATAAGCAAATATGTAAACATTTTCAATGTGGCACTCTTCGTTTAGTCAAATTTGATTTCAATGCTAGGGGTCCCACATTGTTAAAACTGAAGCCTCTACGTGAACCCTAAAGAGAATATATTGTTCTTCATAAAAGTGTGTAACAATCTGCATGTTTAATTATAACCTTGACATCGATGTGTGTAGAACATATTTTTGTATACTTTTGTGTACTCATGGGCATTTCTGCCCCGATGTATTTGAAAATAAATCCTAAAAATCCATAAAAGCATTAAATCAAAATTTGATTTTGTTGTATCATATTTATTTCTTACTCAAGTATTGTTGAACAAATATATATTGAATGTTCTCTTGAATGTATATACTATTCAAGTAATAAACACATAAACATAGATTTCTCAAAAAGTGCACTTTTTGCCACTGAAATGTCGTTTTTTTTCTTGGTTTCTTGGTAATAAGTAAATCGATAACCATTACTATTACTGGGGGCAAAGGTGGAGTATATGGTCTGCTAGACATCTTCCTCGGCCATACACCTTTTGCCGGGGATGAGCAAGTCCCATCACGTTACAGTCTTCCAGTCTAAAACGCGCAAATCTAATTTATGAGTTGTTGTCAACGACTTTACATGTTCGCTTAATGAAAACCAGATTATGGGACTGCTTTCTATCGTACTATTCCGTCAGCAAAAAAACAATACGCAATGCATCCAGCGCGAAGTTGTTACGTACAGTTTTGCCGTTTGATAAATGTTAACTCGGTTAAATCATTGTTTATGTACAAGCCAGGTATTATATGCAAAGTTTTTAAATGTTCCTCTCTGAATTTCATGCGATTGGTATTGTTCGTAAACAATTGAACATGGATGTCGGTCAGATTTAAAAATGCCAAATTCCAAAACTGACTAAATCGTTTAGCTATTTGCATAAAATAGTAAATTGACGTTAACATAAAACTATTAGCTAATAATGGGCAAGAACATTAAAATAAATTATTCCTCTTCCTTCTTTTTGTTTTAATTGTGAGTGAATCAACACATTATAATAATTGAACAAGTTTAACAAACCCTTCTATTTAAATATCTTAGATTTTCGGATATTAAATTGAATAACTGCATCACTTTTATGTACAACAATATGAAATTAAGTTCGAAGAACATACATATAACATGATTTTCCTATTCAATTAATTGCACGGACGGATTTTGTTGTTGCGAGTGCCAGTGATGTTCAATACAGTCAAAGGTATAACATTAAGATGAAATGCCGTCTTTGTACAAAGAAAGGATCTCGTGTAAAGCAAATATCGTTTAAAGCTATGTAAAAATATTGTATTGTAGAAATATTTGTATGTATGCAAACAAGGTTGCAGTAACAATTTGAATGTAAAGGTTCATGTTCAAAAGTGTGTAATTAAAACAGTATTTCTTTCGTATCTTCCGTTATTAATGTCTAAGGCCGGGTTTCCATGCATCCGTGTCCGCGCTCCGCGTCCGCGTACCGTGTTCGCGTTCCGTATACGGACGCGGAGTATCGTTTCCACGCATCCGCTTATTATCTAAGCCTTTCCGTGTAAAAAGCTCATTCCAAACGTGGTGGTACTTGGATAAGGATGTCGTTATTAGAAGAGCACACATTTTTTAGGATGACTGCTGCGGCAGCACTGTATGTTAGTAGACGGAAAAGCAGACAAAGGTGCTGGACACGTGCCATCATAAGAAATCGTCAAATTTACGGTACATATACTACCATCTTGTAAGAGAATTAGAGCTGAACGATGAAGAGTTCAGGAGCTTGGTAAGTTATTAATACTTATTAACAAAATATTTTAATATTGTTATAACCAAAGGTATAAAAAAAAGTCCTAATTATCTCCTTGTTCCATACCGCTATCAGCTAATTTCTCCAACACCACAGTACAGAAAGCCGAAACTAGCTGATAAGCCACTCTGGACAGGCTGAATTAATGACAATTAGCAAAGTTATATTGATACACATTACTGATTATTCGTTTTACAGACTTTAAAGCTTGTATGTGAACCCTCATAGACAAAAAAAGAACATAAATAGCGACTTCTTATAGCGTTATATCTTGTTTGAAATATATACTGTGTCTTTTGAAAAGCGATTATAGAGTGTACAATATGCAGACGATATATATTCGCAATGTTTGATGTAATGTCTTTGTCTTTGTATTCATTCATACGTTGGTTGTATATTTCAGGTCGATCCCTTACTACATATAATATTTTATCACTAATATTTATGCTTGAATGTCGACCATTCATGTTCACTTCCGTTCGTGCACCGATCGATTTTTCACGGACGCAATACGCGGACGAAAAATGCGGACGCGGAACGCGGATACATGGAAACGCTCCAACAGATTTTAACCAGTTTGTTTATTCGCGGACACGGACACGGAACGCGGACGTGGGGACATGGAAACTCGGCCTTATCAGTGTATGTTTTGCTGTCTTGATTTTATGTCTTGGCACTTGCATTTGAACGAACAATAGAGCACTGAAAAATAGTATATTCATTTCAAGCCGAGCACACCCCCTACCACAGATTTATTGCCGAAAAGTACATGGCGGGAAAAAAATAGCATTCATGTCATAATGAGCATGGCTTTTAACACTTTGTTTCCATTGACTATTTAATAACCAAACAGCATCCATTCCTCTTATTCCATTCCCAATATCTGATTCACTTCTAGCGGAGACATAAACATTATTTTACTACCTCGAATTGTTGATTACTACAGTTTGTCTGAAAAGAACGTCGGTACTTATTTATGTTTGCATATTTACATATTTACATTGTACATATGTATCACCCTAAGTAAAACTTATATATACTAGTGTATATTAAAACAAACATTAATATTCGATGTACATTACGTATATACGTATTGTCACAAAGAGTTGTATTGTATTATTTTCAATACGTTTTCCTAATATCCATGCTATCTGCAATCCATGAACCTTCCAATATGAAAACAATTAAGATTGCTATCATATAAACCTGTTTGTTTAAAGAACATTCGTGGATGAATATTTCAGGTCATAGAAAGACGTCAGCCGTTAAAGCTTGTCTACGCATACGTACACAATTGTAACAATATATGTATTGGGAGAACATGTATTCAGAGCTCCAGATAAGGATTTAGTTTAAAGGGTATTTCACCC
Source organism: Dreissena polymorpha (assembly GCF_020536995.1). NCBI lineage: Eukaryota > Metazoa > Mollusca > Bivalvia > Myida > Dreissenidae > Dreissena > Dreissena polymorpha. The sequence goes on from NC_068362.1 coordinate 30,815,106, forward strand.
CTGATATTATTGTTAAAGCGTATTTTACTCCTTTGTTTCAGCCATAAAGGGTATTTGGGAATATTTAGAGTATTTTCCATTTCCATTGACACTTGACAAAGTAAATGGCTTGTTTACTCTAGAAACATTTTTTTTATATTATAAAATGCAAACAGAATGAATTGAAAATGACGATATGAACAGACTTTCTTTAAAAATATTTCCGCACGAGCCGCTGGTCGCTTAAAAATCCCGTTTGTTGATCCACAAGCAGGCTTATTTTGATTTACTTACTTTTGATTCAAAGGTTAACTTACACTAAAAACTCAACTTTATATTTGGTTAAACACTTTAATTGATTTAAAATACGTACCAAGATTTTTATTGCGTTTTGTTACGTACTGGGCCGATTTTAATGCGTTTTTTTTCTATTTTCAATGCGTAAATACGCAGATACGCCTCTTATCTGGAGCTCTGCATGTAATTTCGTTGTGCGTTACGAGTAAGAATATCAGTTCGTCTAAGACCACAAATAAAATAGCCCATGCATTAACAAACGCAGAGACATTTACTTGTAAGCGTCGCACTGAAGTGCGAGGACTAGTTTGTAATACGTGTTTTTTTCGCTTATGGGAGGAGAAGTTATTTTACGGAGCAATGTATATATTTTGTTGTCAGAATATCTTGCATAGTGGTGATTTTTTGTGTTAATTAGTGTAAATAAGTACTACATTTGTGCCTATTACATTTACTACAACATTTATTGCCAATAATGCAAAGCTAATTGTTTTAATTAATAACTGATCACAGGGGAAAGATCACAGGGACTGGGCAAATACGCGAACCGGTGAAACTCTCTGGTTTTGTATAAAAACAAAACTTCTTTGTTTCACTATCCTAGCAACCACCTAGTTACTAATAAAAGCGCTTTAAAGCGCGAAGCGCGACACGTATTATTATTTGTAATAATGAGTCTTGATAAAGGAAGCAGCCGCTTATCAATGAGGAGCACCATCACAGCACCCCAGTCGCATTACTATTAAGTTCTCCTTCAGATTTTTTTAAGAGCCACATATAGATGGCCGCAGGCCTGACCCGTATCTTGCCAGTGGTATGGACCCTTTGGTATGGACCTTTAACCCCGCTCACTATCCAGCGTTTAAACTTCCGGGTTCACATTTAAACCGACTCTTAATAGCCAATTAATATCTTAGTTAGAAGGTGATTTTTCAAGCGGTTCCGTAGTGTATTGGATACACGCTCGCTTCACATGTGAGAGGCCCAAGGTTCGAGCCCCAGTAGAATCAAATTATTTTATTTGTGTTCTATGTTAGCTTTTTTTTATGAAGACATTTAGTTTAAATAAATATGTTGTTTTACTGTAACCATCTTTTGTTTTTATTATGCCCATGAAATGTATGTGTGAAAGGTTGGGGGGGGGGGGTTCGTAAACACATTAAAACTTTTACAGTGTTTTCATATCAATGAGTGCTCAACCCCTATCGTAAATGAGCAACGTAAGAATAAGTTCAGAATCATCTCCCCTTTAAGTTGAGAAAAATATGAAATTACGCTTACAAGATAGGGCAGATTTTTTTTAAACCCACACAGTTCTGATCCATTAATGAATACTGCACACGGATGCCAGTAAAAAAGCAAACCAATGTAAATAAAATGAACTATGAAATAGTTAGGGGTTACAACACGAAATCATAGATAATGGTTATTTGGGCGTTATAACACAACATCATAGATAATGGTTATTTGGGGATATACCACAAAATCATATTAAATGGTAATACCAGTATCTTTTTCAATTTTGTTTAAAATAATCGGCCAATATATTAATATTTACAGTAGAAACAATCGTTCCATGTTACTTCATTGAGTGCCTTTTACACTGAAATTCCCGACGCACTTTGATGCTTTGCATCAATACTTATCTTGTTAAAACAAGATATCGTTAAAAAAGATATACGGCGTTGATTGTGGTTGCATTTTATGAAAGGTAAAGAGTTCAATGAATGAGTTTAAGGATAGCGAATGTCTTTTTCTGTGCAGTTCTTAGCTGCATCACACGCAGTACGGGATGTAACGCGGAGTTTTTGCGGCTTATTTTACATTATTACATATTGCTGGTCAAAAACCTATAGATACAAAACAGAAAACCAACAGAAGCATGGAAGGGAAATTAAAACATATGAGTCAACCGGCCACACTCGAAGTATCCGTACATATTTTAAATATTTATACGCCCGTTCTTCGAACAAACCTGTTTAGTGGTTTGTCGGGCATTGATATTTGATTCGATTATTAACAGTATCGAAAATCATCGCGCTCAAGCCTAATACATTAGTCAATATGGTGGAATAATTCTTGTTAAAAATAATTAAAAATAATATTTATCATGGTATTGTTGAAAACACATTAAGAATCTATTATTGACATACCATAATTCTATCGCTGGATATCTTCATTTAACATCTTTCTGTTCTAAAGAAAATTCCAGTTCACCTAGCTCACGCTATAGCGTCTTTATTATATAACGATTATTTTACTGGCCGCGAACTCCGGTCAGCACATAAGGTAGTCGTGAAGACGCAGCGATGACCTGTATCTGACCCTGATACCTCGCGGGTTGAAATGAAATTCATTACAGTAAGGCCTCGCTTCCACTGCTCTTTATACTGCTACATGTTAACATGTTGACAGGAATATGGAAAATGGTACTAAATATGAGAACATAGCCTTTAAGTACAAACGTTCTCGCGCTGGCAATCCTCTGAAAATAAAAGGTGCACGCACACACTGTATTGATGTCGAGATTGAGTTTAAAACTGTTCTATCTATTAAGCCTTGTTATAAGAGATAAAATTGTTTGCTGAACACACAGTAGAACAGTGTTACAAAACGCGGGCATGTTTCCAATGTTCTGGTCGTATGCTTAAATCAGCTTATGTGATAAATGAAGTGCATTCATTCTGACCTAGCCGCGGGAAACTTTATTTGAATTTTATTGGACAGTTACAAAGGTCAGGTAAGGTGAAAAGCTGGCGTATACAGCTACGCCGAAAAACCATCATTTTAAATTAAAAGTATCAAACAATAAGGAAAAATCAACTTCTCCGAAAAAAAACTATTCACTATCAAAAATATAATATAAATAAAGAAAGTGAAAAAAAATTCAAACAAGTTGATTTTTCGTTATAATTTGATTATTTTTTATTCAAAATGTTGTTGTTTTTTTCTAATTATTATCATAGACACACGCTAACCACCTTTGGTACACATGTACTATCCAAAACAATTGAAATGAACCTCGTTCTGGAAAAAATAGCTTAATGCATTTGCATCAAGTGTCATCCCATATTAGATTTTTCAGCCCGAACAATCTTACCAGGGAAGACACTGCCCGAACAATCTTACCAGGGAAGACACTGCCCGAACAATCTTACCAGGGAAGACACTGCCCGAACAATCTTACCAGGGAAGACACTGCCCGAACAATCTTACCAGGGAAGACACTGCCCGAACAATCTTACCAGGGAAGACACTGCCCGAACAATCTTACCAGGGAAGACACTGCCCGAACAATCTTACCAGGGAAGACACTGCCCGAACAATCTTACCAGGGAAGACACTGCCCGAACAATCTTACCAGGGAAGACACTGCCCGAACAATCTTACCAGGGAAGACACTTTCAGCTTTTATGGAATTTTATGTTTAAAGAAGTTATCTTTTAGACGAATATTTAGTTTAGGCGGAATTTACGCATATGCATTGAGCCCGATCTCCATGAACGAGCCTCGGATAATGTTGTTTACTGAAAACTGTCAAAAGAAAACAGACAAAAAAACTGTTGGCGTATTCATCAACACCAATCATAACAACACTATCTTTCATGTCAATGTAACATCAACGCCGACATGCATACATAGCACGCAGATGTCATAAGCGCCCGACGTACCTGTCAGCATGTACTGCACACCGGACAGAGCGGTGACTGTTTTCGCAGATACAATATGCGATTACTGCAGGTTGCGTTGACGATCGACCAACGGGCACTATAGAATCGTTTAACATCATAATATGGTTGCGCAATATTTCAGTAACAAAGAGTTGGATATTGCATCTATAAATTTTAATTAATTTCATGAGTCCACACATAATGCAGCTTCTGGCTCGGAAAGGAACTCATAATTTTCGAAATACACACACGCACGAAAGCACACATGCGTTGTTGCGTACAACTTTGAAGAACAACACACCATTAATAAGTCAATCCAATCAGAAGTACTAAATTTGAGGTATGAATTGCACACGACTTTTTCATATAAACAAGTCATTTAAAATGCCAACTTACAACGGGCAAACTTCAAGTTTCGACAGACACATTAATTTGCATTCATATAAATAAAAAAAAAACATAGATACGGTGATTATGTTAATGGAGTTTTGTTGTTGATAAACACAAACGTCGTTAAATTCAAAGTGATATGACTAATGTCGCGGATGTTGTTTTAAAACGCATTTCCTCCACTTATATTTAAATGAGAAAGAACGTGGTTTAAAATCAGAGACCCTACATCGAGAATTTAAAAGCCAAAAGAAAACTAGTAATTCTGAAAATTGAGATAAAACAAAACTGGAGACAAAAAAAGTAGTACCGGTTGGTTTCGTTGTAAAATTGTATAGGGAACAAGCGAATTGTGCGGCGAGACTGATTACATACTTACGTCAGAACAATGGCTTTATTTCACTGACAAACAGTGCTAATTATTCATAATGTTCGCTGTTATTTTTCGCTAATTGAAAAAGTGAATTACCAGTTTAAATCACTGCCGAAGGACATACAATTAAATACCATAAGGTATTTCCTTTAATAAAACGACAGCTTAATCATTCGTTGTTTTAAAACTTCAAACACTTTTTTACTTGAAAAGAGTACCGATAAACAAGAGTACCGGTACACAAGAGTACCGGTATACAAGAGGACCTGTAAACAAGAGTACCGGTATACAAGAGTATCGGCATACAGTATACAAGAGTATCGGCATACAAGAGTACCGGCATACAAGAGTGCCGGTATACAAGAGTACAGGTACACAAGAGGACCTGTTAACAAGAGAACCGGTATACAAAAGTACCGGTATACAAGATTACCGTCAGACATGAGTACCGATATACAAGTGTTCCGGTACACAAGAATGCCGGTTGACAAGAGTGCCGGTACACCAGAGTATCGTTAAACAAGAGTACTGGTATACAAGAATGTCGGTATACAATTGTACCGTTATACAAGGGTATCGGTATACAAAAGTATATATATACAAATGTACCGGTATACAAGAGTACCGGTATACCAGATTATCGTTAAACAAGAGAACCGATATACAATAGTTTCGGTTTACAAAAGAACCGGTATACAAAAGTATCGGTATACAAAAGTACCGGTATACAAAAGTACCGGTATACAAGAGTGCCGGTATACAAAAGTACCGGTATACAATAGTATCGTTAAACAAGAGTAACGGTATACAATAGTTTCGGTACACAAAAGTACCGGTATACAAAAGTACCGGTATACAAAAGTAACGGTATACAAGAGTACCGGTATAAAAAAAAGTACCGGTATATAAGAGTATCGGTATACAGGAGTACCGGTATACAAGAGAACCGGCATACACAAGTACCGGTATACAAGAGAACCGGTATACACAAGTACCGGTATACAAGAGTACATGTATACAAGAGTAACGGCATACAAGAGTACCTGCATACAAAAGTACCGGTAAGCTAGAGTACCGGTATACAAGAACACCGGTATACAAGAGTACCGTTTACAAGAGTATCGGTCAACAAGAGTACCGGTTTACACTATTGGTATACAAAAGTACCGGTAAACAAGAGAATCGGTATACAAGAGTATCGGTATACAAAAGTACCGGTAAACACGAGTACTGGTATACAAGAGAATCGGTATACAAAAGTACCGGTTAACAAGAGTACCGGTATACAAGAGTATCGGTATACAATAGTACCGGTAAACAAGAGTACCGGTATTCAAGAGTACCGGTATGCATGAGTACCGGTAAACAAGAGTAATTGTATACAAGAGTATCGGTATACAATAGAATCGGTATACAAAAGTACCGGTGAACAAGAGTACCGGTTAACAAAAGTATCGGAATACAAAAGTACCGGTTAACAATAGTACCGGTATACAAGAGTACCGGTAAACAACAGTACCGGTATACAATAGTATATTTATACAAAAGTACCGGTAAACAAGAGTACCGGTATACAATAGTATCGGTATACAAAAGTACCGGTATACAAGAGTACCGGTAAACAAGAGTACCGGTATACAAGAGTACCGGTAAATAAGAGTATCGGTCAACAAGAGTACCGGTTTACACAAGTATTGGTACCCACGATATTTCATAAAATGATCCCATTCAAGTTTACTAGTATAGCAAATCTTTTTAAAAAAACTGATCGACGGCGAAAGAGGCGCTTCGCTTTTGACAATAACAAGTTTCAATACAATATCAATTTATTTCACAGTTAATTTTGGATATTCAAAATGAATGCCACTAAGTTTTAGCAAGTAAATATTATTAACATTGACACTATTCGCCAAAAATTTGATGTTATGATATGCGAGAGAAAAACAGCTCGTTAATAATAGCAACTTAAAAATCAACATTAATTTAAAAACAGGCGTAATATTTTGTATAAACCGGCATAACTCTCAATGCCACAATAAAGGTACGAACTCACGCAAATATAAGACTTCACAAATGCGTCAATTTGTCACTAAATTATATGGCTTCTTGACGTCAGTTCTGTACAACAATCTCTTTGCAGAACGTCCGAATAAATAATTGTGTAAACGTTGTCTTGACGTGAACCGATGACATTCAATGAACAAGTGTGATTACAATGTGCGTGAGATTTCGTCCATCGTTATAGACGAGTTAACGCGTGACGTCACACGCACCTGCAAAGTTTAGACTCCGCCCACTGGTTGGCAAAAAGAGGTGGAATTCTTATAAGCGCATATAGAGAAGGTTGACATTATCATCGTTTTTATTGATACTCATGAACTGTATCAAATATAATTTTACTATTTATGTCTGAATAAAACATAAGCATGCGTGGAAATTCATTTTTGGAACGATTATATTGTTGTTATTATTTGTGTTTACTAAAAACGAGCTATGGAGTGGAACGTACACTATCTACGAGCTCGTTATGTGGTTACCACAAAAATCTCTACTAAACGCATCTTCACGTCCATTTTAGATACAAAATTTCAAAAATGGAAATTCTTTTAGAATAAATTAAATTTAATGAAAAAACACAAATAAGGATGAAAACAAACATCAAATAGATCGCTTTTTGTGCGCAACATATGGTAACTGATTTTAATCTTGATATATCTGTACAGACTTACCTTGTTACACAACAAATAAATTAATAAATCTCATTGTTTTATTTAATTGTGCACACCAATTTTGACACTATTATCTCGTTATGATCGGAGACTGCCCAGACAATTACACAGAAAACATGCCGGTGTCATAAACATAGTGACCAATACTTTAATTGGGTCCCTGCATAGACCACATGTGGCAGACTTTATGATACCTCCATGCCATCTCTTGGCATATTCAGCAGTCATATTGAGCAAGCCAAATATTAAAGCCAAAATACGTAACATTTGCTTTAATAAATAATTTAACATATTAAAAAAAGAAGATATTTGTCTGAAACGGATTAACAAGAACATGCGTATTTATATGTAAGCCAGTTTAATCATAATAATACAGTGCTTTATAACTTTAAATTTAAAATATTGTTCAATATTACTGCTACACAATTGATGTATTTACCGCGGGTACCGGCAAATGTAAACTCGTCAATTTAGTGTAAAGATTGTACGTTCTTGCATTGCACGTAACACCATCATGAAACCAAGCAATCACAATGGATAAACAATATTTGTGTAAAATAATTTAAATTAATATATATATTTATCATAAAATGCTAGATTGTTAAATGTATCACTCCTTATTACTTGTTAAGAGATTTCAATATACATGCAAAGACAGTTCAATTTGCACAAGATGCAGGTTTTATTTTCATTTGTATATTAAAATTTATTAATATTGTAATTCAATGGAAACGAAACGAAAATTCATTCTATGGAAAAGAAAATTACCACAACATTTAACGATTGTAATGTATTCCGTTTTTAATGGCTTTGTTTTATAATTGATTAAATGCACCTCTTATAATACACTTTCGATCGCTGATGAGCAATAACAATATCCACACCGTTTATAGTTATAATCAAATTAATATATGTTTTATAAGTTTTTAAATATCATTTTTTAAAGTCTTACTATAAAAAAGAATACGGCTAATTTATTGTTTTGTTGTGTGGTATTGTCAGTATTTAGTCTTCCGACCACGTTTACTCTGATGCTAATAACTATTTTGTATTTTTATAAAGAGGAAATTATACATATGATGATACATTTATTTATTGGTACTAAATATGATATATTTGCACTATTGTATAAGAGTTGTAATGTTTATTTCGGATTTTTTATCGTTTAATTGACTAAATAAAAGCCCTTTATACATGTTTTACGTTACTGTAACCAGTGTTTTTGCCAACCAGTCAGTGCGCATGCGCGAAAAATCCCGAATGTAAACAATAACAATTAACTCGTCTATAGGAAACTATCAAAATGACAAAAAGGTGACATGAACGATGTTATGATGGATGTCATCTGTGGCAAAATTGAGGTAATCGGTGTGCAGGACCACGTGACTTTAGGGGGTCCCACCTTTTAACTTTAAAGATTTAAAAACTTGAAAATAACTTGAGATATTTGCAAAAATTAAGTTCTTAGCGGTGTGATTACATGCTGTCCAGCCTGCGTGTAAACCCCGTTGATTCTGCACCCTGGTAATCTGTGGAGGGAACGCTCGTTTGGTGCACGAAAAGGTAGAGGCGTCACTGGTTCTGTTGGTGTCTTCGAAATTCCGATGTAAGTGAAGTACCGGTGATCACTATGTACACTGCACTCTGTGTAATGTCTATACATAGATAGGAATAAACATAATCAAACCCCAGTAATAATTTTGGAAACAATATATTGTTACCGTCCGCAAGTCTTATATTTAAGTCTCGGGTCGCTATCCGGTTATATTTAAGTCTCGGGTCGCTATCCGGTTATATTTAAGTCTCGGATAGCTATCCGGTTATATTTAAGTCTCGGATCGCTATCCGGTTATATTTAAGTCTCGGGTCGCTATCCGGTTTTATTCAAGTCTCGGGTCGCTATCCGGTTCGTGCAGCGGTTGATACTCAGGCTTCCCACCTAAGTGACCCGAGTTCAATCCCCACTTTCGATGCAGGCATACAGACAGACAGACAGACAGACACTGTCAGACAGATAAAACAGTTTATTAATGTCTCACTTTGTACATAACAACACAATAAAGCGTACACAATTATTTTATATATATAGTAATTTCATCGGAATAGTTTCCATACTTTATGTCCATGCAATAAAACTGCATAGCTTGTTTTAAACATATGCGAAATTCTGAATTTCTTTTTGCATAGATCTAGTTTCCAGCATATTCTTTCAAATAATTAATTTGCTTGTGCAAGAACAATCTGATAAGCGCCAAAAGAAATGACACACAGATATATATTTATGAGTTGTGCTCTATGAAAAAGGGGTTAAATGCATGTGCGTAAAATGTCGTTTTAGATTAGCCGGTGCATTTCTCACAAGCTTATCAGAGACGACACTTTCCGCCTAAACTTGATTTTTGCTAAGAAGTGACTTTGAATTGACTCTTGTGGTTATAGTCCATGGATCGGGTTAGGCAGACAGGGAACATGTAAATTTTTATATGTATGTTTTATATCTTAATTACCTAAACGTATATTTATCCTGGTTACTTATTTACTGAGGTTTGAGTTAGTCGCAATGATTGTAGATACGTTTGTACTATATTTAGTAAGTAATTCTTGAAATGAAACATATCATAAAAAGGGAAAGTGTCTTCCCTGATTAGCCTTTGCGGACTGCACAGGCTGATCGCGACGGCACTTAGCGGACATGCATTAACCCCTTTTTCATAGAGCACAACCCAAATATTTCATATTTGACATAAACTTAAGGAATTCATCTGCCGGTATATCTCCAAACACCGTACGAAACCTCCGGTAATTATCGTTAATTATTGGGCTAGATTGCACTTTACCGGATCGCAGTTGTTTACCACTATCAACAAAGCGGGGGTTTGGGGGCGGTAGCCCCCGATACTAGGATATATATAAGATTAAAATAATTATTAGGTGTTGCGTTCAAGGTGTTAGGTGTTGCGGATTAGGGTAAGGGTTAGGGTTCGCTTTTCCGTTATTTACGTACCGGTAAAGTGCAATTGGCCCAATTATTGCTGTACACAAGGTCTCAACACGCTTCCCTAAACAGCATCGTTCGAGGAAAGCTTGTTTAAATGCATGCGGGTAAAGTGTGATCACAGATGAGGCTTATCTGGGTTGATACTTAACGCACTTTCACCAAGCCCAGCTTTCCAAATGTATCTCGGAAATTCGTCGTATCATGCACACAAATCTTACGGCGTTTTCCGGAGATAGTCGGCGTATTCCGGAGATAGTCGGCGGCTTCCAGAGATAGTCGGCGTATCATGATTAATGATTGCCGCCGCATGAGGCCAACTATTAATATCACCGAATTAATTGTCGGCTTCACGAAAAACGCATTTGTATCAAATATGAACTATCCATTGTGCCGCAGCGCCGCGAGCTGTCACGTTACGCTCAGCGTTTGACAGGTCGTGCTCGACTGACGTTACGGCGACGTATTTATGTCTAACGGTACGTCAGCTAGAGAGAGCTCCTCAGTTGGGATCTTGCGTTCACAGGATGAAGACGACGATTGCCATACTCCTGCTTGGTTTATGCTCGCAGCATGGTAAGTGGCCTCTATTTGGATGCTTCACAAATAATTTAGCCTTGCTCTGCGAAAAGGGGGTTTAATGCAAACGCGTAAAGTGTCGTCCCAGATTAATCAGGCTATTCAGGGGCGTAACTTACCGTCTAAACTCAAGTTTTGCTAAGAAGACACTTTCTTTAAACGTTAAATATCATACAAGAATGAAGTGTCGTCCCTGATTAGCCTGTTCAGACTGAACATGCTAATATGCGACGGCATTTTTACGCACATGCATTGAACAAACTTTTCACAGAGCAAGGCCCAATGAGAATATATTGTTAAATTATAATTATTGTTCAGGGACATTCTTTTTCGCCTATTTCAGGGGTTTAGAAATGCGCGAATATTAATTATTTACAATATTCTCATTCTTTTTTTTGTAATAAGCGCTAAAATTTAAGCCGCCAAATAATATTTTTTCATAACAAATGACACTTGAGAATACTGTTAAATCATTCATATTCGTCGCCTGTAAATTTCGCGTTTTTTATGAAAAAAATATACTTTTTCGTTGACACGTTAATTCGTGGAATTCCGAATTTAGAAACATGAGGTGTTTCGTCGGTCACTTACCGATGTGTTTGTGGAAAATGCTTGATTCGGTCCAATCAGTAAATGAAGGAAGATTATTGGTCGAATAATCATGGCTTCTTTCTTACACATCATTTTTCAAAATTATAAACCATGCGACTTTTATATTCCATGGACTTTTTTTAACTTACGATAATGTTTATCTTACGACTTAAATTTAAGCAATTAAAACACACGATAAATGTTCTCCTGTGATTATTAAAAAAAATAGAATTACTGAAAATAACTAATTGTTCATGTTTTGTACGTATCAATTTTATTTTCTTGCCTCGTAATAACTCGTATTTTTTAAGTTTGCCTCACGGTATTAGATAATTAAAACTCAATGTATGTATTCAAATATGTGTTGTCTTAAACGCACGAATTTAGTTTAACTCTTACACAACACACTGTATAATTATGTATTGACAGTGCGTTGATGAACAAGGCGAGCGGAATACGGAGCTGAATATCGTAAAATAAAGCTCTCATTGCAAGTGCAAAATTATGGACCGCGTTCTGTAAAAACTGGACATAATGCATATGCGTAAAGTGTCGTCCCAGATTAGCATGTGCAGTCCGCACAGGCTAATCAGGGCCGACACTTTCCGCTTTTATGACATTTTTCGTTTAAATGAAGTCTCTTCTTAGCAAAAGTCCAATTTAGGCGTAAAGTGTCGTCCCTGATTAGCCTGTGCGGACTGCACAGGCTAATCTGGGACGACACTTTACGCACATGCATTATGCCCAGTTTTCTCAGAACGCGGCTCATATATGCGCAGATAACGCAAGAATCAATATTTTTCAATCAACTTCGTTTGTTTATCAGCCGTTAAACATCTCTGTGTGACATTCTAATATTTGATTAACGTATTGTTTGTAAGGAGCAACTTTCGAGAAAACATGGCTCGATGCACTGCGAAATTGTCGCTCCAGATTAGCCTATGTTGTCCGCACAGGCTAATACAGGACGACACTTTCTGCTTTCAATTAATTTGTGTCTAAAGGATGTCTCTTCTCAAAGGAAATCCAGTAAACGTGAAAAGTGTTGTCCACGTTCAGCCTGTGCGGACAGCACAGACTGCAGAGGCTAATGTAGAACGACACTTACACACATGCAATAATGTCAGTTTTCCCAGGACCTGACTCATTCAATCTCTTTTATAAACTTTTCATAGTTTTAGGGCCTATTTAAGCCAAGGGTTAGGGTCAAAGCAGTTTGGTACAATGAGCGGATTGTAAGAGCTCAGCCTCTGTAAAAAGGGGGTTTAATACATGTCCGTAAGATGTCGTCCCAGATTAATCAGGGACTACACTTTTCGCCTTTATGATTTTTTTTTCGTTCAAAGAAAGAATCTTCTTAGAAAAAATCCAGTTTAGGCGGAAAGTGTCGTCCCTTATTAGCCCGTGTGGACTGCTGAGGTTAATCTGGGACGACACTTTAAGCATAAGCAGTGAACCCCCTTTTCACAGAGCGAGACTCAGCCCTTTCAATTGGCTCATTGTTCATATTTCTTTTACCCTTTACATTGAACTTACTAGGCCCTTCAACTATTAAAATTGTATAAAAGTGACTCATATACGTGAATGAACAGTGAAAATTATCGATAATTTAACTGTTTACTGTGAAATGACGCCATTTTTGGACTAAAAACGTCATTATCTAAGCGAAATTCTTAAACTCTTGACAATGTATATAAACTGAGAAAAAAGCATAAAATAAAAAGAAAATTTGTTGGATTCTGTGGAATATCAGTTTTAATTCACTCGTGATCGTAGCAAATATATATTTCCACTCGTGACTGCGCCACTCGAGAAAATACTATTTTCTATGATCACTCGTGAAATAAAATCGATAATGCATCGAATCCAACAAATATTCTCTATATATTGTGTGACATTACGAGAATTGTTTATGCATTGTATCAAATAAACCAATCACTGCATTAGCACGGTTGGCCTGTATGAAATAAACCAATCACTGCATTAGCACGGTTGGCCGATTGGTTTTAGTGTTAGACTGACCCCAAGGTATAAAATAAACCAATCACTGCATTAGCACGGTTAATAAACAAATCACTGCATTAGCACGGTTGGCCTGTATAAAATAAACCAATCACTGCATTAGCACGGTTGGCCGATTGGTTTTAGTGTTAGACTGACCCCAAGGTATAAAAAAAACCAATCACTGCATTAGCACGGTTAATAAACCAATCACTGCTTTAGCACGGTTGGCCTGTATTAAATAAACCAATCACTGCGTTAGCACGGTTGGCCTGTATACAATAAACCGATCACTCGATAGCACGGTTGGCCTGTATAAAATAAACCAATCACTGCATTAGCACGGTTGGCCGATTGGTTTTAGTGTTAGACTCACTCCAAGGGAGTATAAAATAAACCAATCACTGCATTAGCACGGTTGGCCGATTGGTTTTAGTGTTACACTGACTCCAAGGGTCAGTTTTTCGAGCCCAGTTGTGTTTTTTTCTCTTTCTTAAACTTTATTCCAGTGTTTTTACTGTAGCTATTAAGTTCCAATATTTGCATTAATAACCTTTAAAGGGTCCCTTTAAATGTTAACAAATATGAAATAGCATTACAAAGATTAATGATGGTACACGCGGGAACTCGTTTAATTTATTTTATTTTTACTGACAGTGACAAAATGACGGCAATTTATTACCAAAATGCGACAAAAACGAACCGGAATATGCATCATAAAATGATAAAATGATAAATGACTCAGCCCTCCAGAGCGACACACAAAGATAGCATTATGCAGATAATCACATGTATCGACGTTAATGAAGACGTTAATATCTGCGTTAACACAATGGAGCGCTTTGTTTTGCAATGACAGGCGTAAAGACAGAAACTGTCGTCATGACATCTGTAATTGACAGCTTGCTACACGCAAATCAACGCTTTTCGTGTACGCGGTGAACATAATATACTAAATAGTTTTCCCCTATAATGTAAAAGCGACAACTTAAAGCGAAAATACATGCAACATTTTGCACATAGAGATTCCCATAACCATACCTTTCCTTCCAGGCCATTTTAAGCTGAATCGATTTAAGCAATAAAAAGATATGTCATGTATAAACCAAGAAAGAACTCGAATGTTTTAGCAACTTCTTTTGCGGCCGTTTTCTCGTGGAGTGTAACCTTTTTTTCAATGTGCACAATGTTTTACTGTTGTCTCTAAGTTAATCATAGTTCAGGGATTTAGTAGTGTACCCCTCTTCATGCCCTACCACTATCTCCAAAAGATAAAACCCGAACAATAGTTTAAAGTGTAAAACATGCTTTCGAGTCAACTATGATATTTTTTAGAGAGTACAGCCCTACATGACACGATTATTTAGCCTTCACGACACGATTATTTAGTATACTGTAATCTCGAGATTGGAAATTGCATAGACATATTTCAAAACAATTTATTTTCCGTTTTTTACTGAGCCATAACTGCTTACTTGTTTTTTTCTCTCCAGATTACATGTGTAACTAGTGGTATGTGTTCTCTCCAAATTATATGTGTAACTAGTGGTATGTGTTCCCTCCAGATTACATGTGTAACTAGTGGTATGTGTTCTCTCCAGATTACATGTGTAACTAGTGGTATGTGTTCTCTCCAGATTACATGTGTAACTAGTGGTATGTGTTCTCTCCAGATTACATGTGTAACTAGTGGTATGTGTTCAGCGCGAAAGCAAACACATTTTCTTGCAAAAAAAGCTGCATTTGTTTTCAGCGACGGAGCACTAATATTTGTTTAATAATGACATCTCACTTTGTTTTTGAGCTTATTGATGGAAGACATTATATTTGTTCCTGAACGAAATCAAACCGTTTTCCTGTGCAGTGTGCGACAATATTTGTTCGTTAACGTAATTTCGTTTGTTTTCAGTGGCGAAAGCGACCATAATTGTTAATAATAAATCAAATCAACCCATTTATGCCTAGTGGACTCTCCAATCCTTCTAAATTGGATCAATTTATTTCCAAAATTAGGGATGTCCAGAATGTTTATTTCTATATTAAGAATATTTCTAATAGAAATTCCTTTAAGCAAACAGCGCTGACCCTGATGAGACGCCGCATAACGCGGCGTCTCATATGAGTCTTCTCTGTATGCCAATGCCTTTTTAAGACGCTAGGCATACATGGGTTAATATATAAATATAATTAAGTTTCAAGCGCTACGAGCAACAACAGTGGTTTATAACCGATAATTCACTTTTTCTTTTGCTTGAAAGGCGATCATGTTTTGTCTATGAACAAATCTCACTTTGTTTTCAGAAGTGGAAGCTAAACTATTGTTTCTCTGTTTACGAAGTTTCACGTAGTTTTCATCGACGAAAGTCACCAGATGGGTGTATAACCGAGACATCGATTTGTTTTTAGGCGCTCACGCGAACGTGTTGTTAATTTAGGAATGATCACTTTGTTTTCTGCCCCGGAATATACCATTCTGTTAATTAAATCATTAAGCCTTGATCTGGGAATACTGTGCTTAATGCACGCGCGTACAGTCTCGTCACATATTAGCCTATGCAGTCAACAAAGTGTTATCAGGGACAACACCATGCGCTTTTACGGAATTGTTCGTTTAAAGCAAGTCTCTTCTTAGCGAAAATTCGGTTTCGGCGGAAAATGTCGTCCTTTATTAGGCTGTTCGGACTTCACATACTAATCTGGGGCAACACTTTGCGCATATGCATTTAACACATATAACACAGAACAAGGCTTATTATATATCAAAGAAATCCCGATCTGTATTTTAGCCCTGAAAAGTACTAATTTGATTTAAAAACACTTCTCACTTTGTTTTCATCGCTTTCATATCATTTAAATTAAAAAATGACTTCTCACATTGTTTTCAGAGCTTTAATATATATCATTTTGATTAAAAAGGACTACTCAAATTGTTTTCAGCGCTTTAATATTATCATTTTGATTACAAAGGACTTCTCACTTTGTTTTCAGCGCTGGGACAGATGAACCCAGCGATGCTATCGCTGCTGGGTAGAGGCGGTGCTGGCAGCATGGGCTTGGGTATGGGAGGCATGGCTGCTCTTGGAATGGGAGGAATGGAAATGCAGGATTTAATGACAATGCAGGTACGTATGTCGTCCGTGTGTCTTCGATAACATGTCGTCCGTGTGTACCCGGTTACATGTCGTCCGTGTGTACCCGGTTACATGTCGTCCGTGTGTACCCGGTAACATGTCGTCCGTGTGTACCCGGTTACATGTCGTCCGTGTGTACCCGGTCACATGCGTCTGTGTGTACCCGGTTGCATGTCGTCCGTGTGTACCCGGAAACATGTCGTCCGTGTGTGCCCGGTAACATGTCGTCCGTGTGTACCCGGTTACATGTCGTCCGTGTGTACCCGGTTACATGTCGTCCGTGTGTACCCGGTAACATGTCGTCCGTGTGTACCCGGTTACATGTCGTCCATGTGTACCCGGTCACATGCGTCTGTGTGTACCCGGTAACATGTCGTCCGTGTGTACCAGATAGACGTTTTTCCGTAAGTTTATTTGAACTATTTTGAACATCATTTCAGTCATTTGACATGTAAAAAGCCCATATGACCTTGACCTTTAACCTCAAAATCGATAGGCGTGTTTATTTCTTTAAAGCAACCATCACATTAATTAGGATGATGGTAGGTTTCAGCGTTCTTAGGACATTATGAGGAAAGACATTGTTTTGGTCCGACCATCCGACCGACCTACCGAATGTCTGCGGACTGCACAGGCTCATCTGGGTCGACTTTAAACACGCATGCAGTAAGCCCCACAGACTCATCTGGGTCGACCTTTAACACGCATGTAGTAAGCCCCACAGGCTCATCTGGGTCGACTTTAAACACGCATGCAGTAAGTCACAGGCTCATCTGGGTCGACCTTTAACACGCATGCAGTAAGCCCCACAGGCTCATCTGGGTCGACTTTAAACACGCATGCAGTAAGCCCCACAGACTCATCTGGGTCGACTTTTAACACGCATGCAGTAAGCCCCACAGACTCATCTGTGTCGACTTTAAACACGCATGCAGTAAGCCCCACAGACTCATCTGGGTCGACTTTAAACACGCATGCAGTAAGCCCCACAGACTCATCTGGGTCGACGTTAAACACGCATGCAGTAAGCCCCACAGACTCAACTGTGTCGACTTTAAATACGCATGCAGTAAGCCCCACAGGCTCATCTGTGTCGACTTTAAACACGCATGCAGTAAGCCCATTGTCCACAGAGTGGAGCTCAGATAATTTTATACCCGTTAAGCTTTACCAAGTGAGTTATTCTTGTCTCCACCAGATGATGAGCCAGATGTCTGGCGGAGGAGCTGCAGGCGGCGGTGCCGGCGGCATGGATCCCACCACGATGTTAATGCTCAGCGGGGCCGGCGGTGGCGGAATGATGGGTATGGATATGACCCCAAATTGTGATGTTGATCTGCCTCCAAAATTGTAATGTTGATATGACTCCAAAATTGTAATGTTGATATGCCCCCAAAATTGTAATGTTGATATGACTGCCAAATTGTAAGGTTGATATGATCCCCAACTTGTAATGTTGATATGACCCCAAAATCGTAATGTTGATATGACACCCATATTGCAATGTTTATTTGACCCCCAAATTGTAATGTTGATATGACACCCAAATTGTAATGTTGATATGATCGCCAAATTATAGTGTTGATATGATCCCCTAATTTCAATTTCAATACGATAACGTTTATATGGCCATCAAATTGCACTGTTGATATGACCCCAAAATTGTACTGTTGATATGACCCCCAAATTGTACTGTTGATATGATCCCCAAATTGTACTGTTGATATGACTCCCAAATTGTAATGTTGATATGACTCCCAAATTGAATTGTTGATATGATCTCCTAAATTTCAATTTTAAAACGATAATGTTTACATGCCAATCAAATTGTAACGTTGATATTACACCAAAATTGTCATGTTGATATGATCCCCTATATTTCAATTTTAATACATACTGTATATATGCCCGTCAAATTGTATTGTTGATATGACCACCAAATTGTAATGTTGATATGACCCCCATAGTGTGATGTTGATATGATCCCCACATTGTACTGTTGATATGACCCCCACATTGTACTGTTGATATGACCCCCATATTGTAATGTTGATATGACCCCCACATTGTAATGTTGATATGACTCCCACATTTTACTGTTGATATGACCCCCACATTTTTATGTTGATATGACCCCCACATTGTACTGTTGATATGACCCCCACATTGTAATGTTGATATGACCCACACATTGTACTGTTGATATGACCCCCACATTGTACTGTTGATATGACCCCAATAGGCAACGATATACTTACCAACATGATGATGATGAACATGCTCAACGACAACCAAGGTCAGGGTCAGGGTCAAGGTCAAGGGCAAGGTCAAGGTCAAACCCAAACGCAAGGGGGAAACACCATGGCGTCTCGAATCGCAGAAATGCTCGGAGACATGGGCACAGGTAGGTTTGTATATAAATCGACCACGCAAATTGTATAATGGTTTGTTTTTAAAGATCAATCTTCCCTTCTCTAATTATAGCAATTCAACGATAACGTCTGTCAACTTCTTAGAAAATAAATTACCATCAAATACAGACAACGGTAGAAAACAGTGTTTTGAAAGCATTATTTCGAAAAAAAGCCCAAAACAACAAAACCCACCACAAAAGTTCTTTTTAGTCAGCCATCAACCGATGGGATATAAATTCCTCCAAATTATAAAATATTAGAAATAACCGCGGAAGACATGTCTGTTATAGATTGTTAAATGGCTTTTGTTCAAGAAGAGAAAAGGAACTCTTTAGAACAGGCCCTTCGTTTAGAATACAGAGGGATACTAGTACTCAATTATTTAGTTGGATGTAACATCTATTCTACAGGCATCACGCCAGCCCAGCAAGAACAGATCTGGATGTACCTCACCATGAATCGTTTACAGCCTAAGATCATGGAAGCAGTGGCCAGTCCTCTCGACCGAGTCCAGCTCGAGAGAGACGGTGTCATGGTAAGTTATGCCCCGCTTATATTGCCCCCGCTGTCACGGTATCATGATAGGTCATTACCCGCTCATATTGCCCGCGTCGCGACGGTTGCATGGAAGGTTATGCCCCGCGTATATTGCCCGCACTGTCACGGTATCATGAAAGGTCATTCCCCGCTCATATTGTCCGCACAGCGACGGTTGCATGGAAGGTTATGCCCCGCTCATATTGCCCGCACTATCACGGTGCCATGGTAGGCCCGTCCCGCTCGTATTGTCCGCACCGCGACGGTTGCATGAAAGGTTATGCCCCGCCTATATTGCCCCCACTGTTACGGTTACATGATAGGTCTTTACCCGCTCATATTGCTCGCACCGCGACGGTTGCATGGAAGGTTATGCCCCGCGTATATTGCCCGCACTATCACGGTGCCATGGTAGGTCCCGTCCCGCTCGTATAGTCCGCACCGGCAGATTACATGTTTTTTACATAAAAACTTTGCGGTTCTTATATAACTACAGGTTGTTCAACTGAGTACCTGGCGGTTCTTTTGACTATAGGCTTTTTTACTAAATGCTTGACTTTTCTTATTATTCTTTGTACATGTTTGTTTAGCGGGAGATGCGGTTCTTATAACCATATATGTTAGTGCAGCGAGTGATGTGCGGTTCTTATACATGTTTTTGTCACTTTCAGGGTATCACTGAGCCCCAAATGATGTTCATGCTCAACTCCATGTGTCCCGCCCCCACCGGCTGCAGGTAAGCTCGAATTTATTTTCCACCATGGTTCTGAACAGCCTCTTCTTGGACATATACTGGGAAACTGGGTTTAATGCACTAATATAAATAGTTGACCCAGATTTTTCTCTGCAGTCAACACAGAATAATCAGGGACGACGCTTTCCGCTTTTATGGAATTTCCGTTTAAAGGAAGTCTTTTTTTTAAAACAAAAATCCGCGTTATGTTATTCATGATTAGCTTGTGCAGACTGCAAATGATAATCTGGGACGACAGTTTTACACTCATGTATTAGGCCCAGTTTTCAAAGAACGAGGCCCTTATAATACTTTGATAAGCATATCATCTTTAAATATGATGTATAAAAGTATATACTTTGTCGTTTCATTCCTTAAAGAACGTAATCTCATCTTGTATACCCCTACGACCGAGGTTAGATAGTGTGAGATATAAATCACTGTGTCGGTCGGTCGGTCGGTTTGTCGGTCAGTCAGGGTGTCCGAATGAAATGTTATGTGGAAAGGAATAAGTTTCTATATCGAAAATTGAAACAAGGCATCACCATATAGCGTTGTATGAGCAAAACCCTTCCTTTATTCTAAGCGTTCCAGAGATTTACAATCGGACATGGTTGACAAAACGGTCCGAGAGTGATAGTCACGTTTGTGGCGTATTTCCGATTCCGGTTATGACAAAGTTTGGCGTTTTTCCGGTTCCGGTTGTGACAAAATTCTAGCTTGATTTTTTTTTCCGGTTCCGTTGCAGGTTCCCGATGTGCGAGGCCACAGAGATCCCGTTCAGCCCCGAGAGCTTCTACGTGTGCCGCGGCTGCCCTCGCTGCAGGCTCGACAGCAGCCAGCAGTCACTGTTCAACCTTTTTCAATCTCGAAGGTAAGGACTTGTATCGAAGTTAGACTCTGGGAAAATGGTGATGAATGCGAGAGCGTAATGTGTCCTCCCAGAATAGCTAGTACAGTCCGCACAGAGCGTAATGTGTCCCCCCAGAATAGCTAGTACAGTCCGCACAGAGTGTTTAGACTATTAGGGGAATCCATTTTTTTTTTCCTAACATTTCCTAAAATATGAGAAATTAAGAACGTTTGCTGACTCCAAGTTAAAAGTATTATGAAACACTCCATTCTGTGGAAAGTTTAGTCCATTCGAGAGTACAACTAATTCAAAATCGCACCGCTGTGGGGAGTTTAGTTTAATTAAGAGACCTACTTGTTTCAATACAACCTTCACTGTTGATAGTTGAGCGCATTCTAGATACCACTAAAGCAACCAACAATTTAAGAAATGTAACCATATTATAAACACCACTCATTTGCATGGTACTTTGGTTTCAGGATTGCATGGTCTCTTAGTGGAATCGGTCTCATACCGCTTTTGCTCTGCCATTTACCGCTGCCATTTTTTCGATCGCGTTTAGCATTTACTGCATTTGCAATCACTAACCTATCATGTAACAATGTACATCATCGCATGCAAGCGCTCCGCTGTATTTCAAAATCCAACGCAAGTACCAACAACAATTTGTTTCAAGAGAACAGGAAATATTAATGTTATGAGATAACTACGCCATAATAATATTATCAAGTTTTAAATAACCACGTTTGTATCTGTGAATAAATACGACGACGACTGGCACACATGTGTGTGTGTGTGTGTGTGTGTTGATTGTTTATAATGTGTAATATACGGGGCTTTGGAACATTGACTCTAGGATTTTCTGCGATATACATTTTGACTCGATTTTACAATGTTAAAGTCAAAATGTACATAGACAAAATCAGATCGACTCTCATAAATGTGGACACGAGTCAGTTATGACTTAAGACTTTTCGAATCTAATACCGTAAAGGCATGATGGTTCTTGGGTTTGTTTTCGTTGATTTCGTGCGTAAAATATGAGATACTAACGGAAACTTGTGTCCAATGTTTACATGTTTTAATACTACATTAACATATGGCATAAAACACATGAATATCAAACGTAATTCATGCACACATCCTGCGTTTGTTTCGCAATCCATATACATCAAACAGAAACGAAGAGCAGTACACTACACTGTGTACTTAGCCGACACTTGACATTTCTTCAATACAGTACCTATATATAACTTGCGTTGGGTTACACAACACTAACTCAGTGCATGCTTTCTTTGTCAACAGGGGCCGCACCGGCGGAAACAGCGCAGCAGGCAACGACATGGCCCAGCAGCTCGCTATGATGAGAATGATGCAAGGAGGTGGCGGAAGTAGCAATCTCCAAACTCTTGCGCTTCTCAACTCCCTCCAACAGCCGCAGACGTCGCCAGCCCAACCCCCTCAGCCCCCTCAGCCTGTGACCTCGGCGCCCCAATCCCCGGCCGCTCAATTGACCTCTGCCCAGCTCCCGGCCGGAGCTCCTCCATCACCCGAGTTCATCGCTTTCATCAAGCAGCGACGAGAGCAGATGCGCACGCAGAACCAAGCGGCTAGACCGCTTATGTAACCAAGGCAACAGAGACATAGCGAACGAATTAATTAGTTTTTCATCATTGAGTTTTTAGTTGTACAGAGCAAACAGAAAAGCGATGAAAACTGCATTCACCACGTTGGACATTATTGCAACCGTGTTTAAATTTGCGCTACGAATGTGTTACAAACGTTTCAGTCAACCAACGTGCATCGTTTTTTAAAAGTCACGCATTTAATGTGAGCGTTACCCTAAAACATTTCCACAGCAATGGTGGTGTGGCGAATTGTCTGCCTTTAAGCATTTTATTGCGCTTTGAGTGCGAGCCTGGGACATTTGCAGCCATTACAGTGGCCGATCGAAACGGACAAGCTAGCTGGCATTCTCCGGCAGTGCTTTTCGTCTCAAACGATCATCACTGATATATTACTTTTTCTTGAAAGCCTGTTCAACTTTGATATATATATATTTGAAAGAATGTTGTTTTTTTGTTTTGTGACAGTTGTGGTTCTTTTAGTAAGATATTGTTCTTGTATAATGTGGACTATGATGGTTCTGATGATGTTTGTTTGCAGACGCGGCCAGAGCAGCCTAGCGGGAATGGCCTTCCAGAAGTGAGTCACGTGATCTCTCGCCCAGCGATTCGCATCATTCACATAACATGTGTACCAACTATTTACTTAGAAAATAATCGCCGAGGCATTGCTTTAAATAAATTTATAATATAAATGTTTTGTGTTTATTCGTCTTTTTTGTAAATTACGCATAGTTCGACGGAATCGTGGTTGTTTCAGGTTTGTTTAGATGTCTTAGTCACGTCATTGGCGTCATTTACAAATTTGTGCCATTTAGACAAGTACTAATATAATTTCACTTTGTAATATTTTAATACATTTTTGTTATCGCACAGTGGACTTGTTAGATACATTGAAACCGCTTATTCACGACAGTGGACTAGTTAGATACATTAAGACTGCTTATACGGGACAGTGGACTAGTTAGATACATTAATACTGCCCATACGGGACAGTGGACTAGTAAGATACATTGAGACTGATTAACTACAGTAGTGGTCTAGTCATATACATGTAGACAGCTCAACAACAATAGTGGACTAGTTATTTACATTTAGACAACTTAACTACAGCAGTGAACTAGTCATATACATATAGACAGCTTAACTGCAGTAGTGGACTAGTCATATACATTTAGAAAGCTTAACTACAGTAGTGGACTAGTTATATACATTTAGACAGCTTAACTACAGACGAAGACTAGTTATTTACATTTAGACAGCTTAACTACAGCAGTGAACTAGAAATATACATTTAGACAGCTTAACTATAGTTGAATACTAGTTATTTACATTGAGACAACTTAACTACAGCAGTGGAATAGTAATATACATTTAGACAGCTTAACTACAGTTGAAGACTAGTTATTTACATTTAGACAACTTAACTACAGCAGTGGAATAGTAATATACATTTAGACAGATTAACTGCAGTAGTCGACTAGTCATATACATATAGACAGCTTCACTACAGTAGTAGACTAGTTATATACATTTAGACAGCTTAACTACAGTTGAAGACTAGTTATTTACATTTAGACAGCTTAACTACAGAAGAAGACTATTTATTTACATTTAGACAGCTTAACTACAGCAGTGGACTAGTAATATACATTTAGACAGCTTAACTACAGTTGAAGACTTGTTATTTACATTTAGACAACTTAACTACAGCAGTTGACTAGTAATATACATTTTGACAGCTTAACTACAGTAGAAGACTAGTTATATACATTTAGACAACTTAACTACAGCAGTGGACTAGTTATATACATTTAGACAGCTTAACTACAGAAGAAGACTATTTATTTACATTTAGACAACTAAGCTACTGCAGTGGACTAGTCATATACATTTAGACAGCTTAACTACAGTAATGGAGTAATCATATACATTAAGACAGCTTAACTACTGCAGTGAAATAGTTAGATGCATTTAGACTTCTTAATCAGGGTAGTGAACTTGTTTTGATACTTCAAGCATTAATAATCTCGGCGATGAACTTGTTTCCATACTTTAAGCCTTCTTCATCACGGTAGTGAACTGATTCGGTTTTTAGACAGCCTAATCACGACAGTGGATTTCCTAGATACATTAAAGATTGACCAATAATATCAGTGGATTGATTGATAAAAGGCATTTAATCAAGTCAACCACGGTAATTTAATACCCGTTCTTCAAACATGGAGCGTCATCTTTTATGACGACTGACATCTTTTTTTATTGAAGCATTGTTTAAGACAATGCATGGGTACTATTGATGAGAAAGAACGTGCACAGTTCGATCATTGTAGTTGTGACTTCATTCTTAATGACGATTCACATATTGTGTCTTGTTAATTCGGCGTAAAATCGACCAATGTCTTTCAGTAGCGATATTACGCATTATTATTTTAACACATACGTGCTTGTTGGTGTATAATGCTGGTCAGTGACGCAGTGATGAAATGTGTCTTGTTCTGAGAAAACTGGGCATAATGCATGTGCGTAAAGTGTCATCCCAGATTAGCCTGTGCAGTCCGCACAGGCTATTCAGGGACGACACTTTCCGCTTAAACTTGATTTTCGGTAAGGAGGGACTTCCTTTAAACGAACAATACCCTAAAAGCGAAAAGTTTCGTCCCTGATTAGCCTGTGCGCACAGGCTAATCTGGGACGAAACTTTACGCACATGCATTAAGCCCAATTTTCTCAGAACAAGACACAAATGTTACGAATCAAAATGAATACGATCAACCAGTTATTTTTCCCAGAGAGTATTTATCACGATACGCTTTGAAATACTATAAAATGCTGTAAGATATATGTTTGCAATTAATCTGATCCAGCGTGACTCAAGACGAGCAAAAGGTAAATTAATCAAAGAAAAACACTGAACATTTAAATACCATCATTCGGACACAAACATGTCATACAAACGATACACAATAACAACATAAATACGTTTAGACTTTACAGTAATAATTGCAAACTACAACATTTATATTCGTGTCCATAGAGCGACTTCGAAGTCCTGTACCGCGCATGTGCGAATTTGTATATTTACTTCCGTTTTCCTGTTGCTGTGAACGCGTCCGCTGGGACAGATTCTGCAACAAAAAGTGATAATAAAAACGCAAAATGAAACGTAAAGCAATCTTTTGTTATTTTACTTCAGCTTTCTGGTAATTATTTTTCGGAAAATCATTTATATCGCAGGTATTAAATATCGTGGATTAAAGGAGACTTTTTCTTGGACACGTTAATTCGCTTATGTCTGACTTTGAGAAAAACAAGAGATGTGTTTGTCAAAACACAATGCCCCTTATTGCGCCGCTTTGAAATAAAATTTCAATATATCATTGGGCAGGTTAAGAAATGATCTCCCTTTTAAATCTTATTACTTCCCTTGGATTGTAATTTTTGACCTTTGACCTTGAATGATGACCTTGACCTTTCACCACTCAAAATGTGCAGCTCCATGAGATACATGCATGCCAATTATCAAGTTGCTATCTTCAATATTGCAAAAGTTATGGCCAATGTTAAAGTTTTCGGACAGACAGACGGACGGACAGTCAGTTCAAATGCTATAATGCAACCTACCGGGGGCATAAAAAGAGAACAAATTGAAATCAAATTTTCCGATGGATCGGTCAACCCAAAAAATAACCGAAAAGAAAGGATTTTACAGTAACCGCCACAAGTAACCGCCACAAAACGTAATCAATAGGAGGCCATAACACTTTGCTTCTTCCGACGTAGCCTTTAAATTATAAACAGGTTTGACACGATTTGTTACTCTCATTGCATAAGTAATCGTGCATATCAAAATACACTTTCCGCCTAAACTGAATGTTCGCAAAGTTGAGCCTTTAAATGAACAATTGAACGGTCGGGGTCATGTGAGTCACATGCCCCCCCCCCCCCCAAACAAGGCTTTAGGGATCATCTATTGTTCAAGGTCAATGCACATGTGAAATATCGTGCCAATCGTTCATTCGTCGTTGACAGGTTATTGATCGGATACAATTTTCACACTTATTGTGACAGTGACCTTGACCTTTGACCTAGTGACTCAATTTTCAATAGGGATCATCTACTGTCCAAGGCCAATGCACATGTGAATTATCAAGCCAATCGGTCAATTTGTCGACGAGTTTTTAATCGGAAACGATTTTCACACTTATTATGACAATGACAATGACCTTGACCTTTGACCAAGTGACCCTCATTTCAATAGGGATAATATGCTGTCAAAGTTCAATGCACATGTGAATCATCAAGCCAATCTGTCAATTCTTTCATGAGTTATTGATCGGAAACGATTTTCACACTTATAATGAAAGTGACATTTGACCTATTGACCCAATTTCAATAGGGGTCATCTACTGCCTAAAGCAAATGCACATGTGAAGTATAAAGCAAATCAGTCAATTCGTTGACGAGTTATTGATCGGAAACGAAGTGGTATACCGAAAGACCGACAGACAGACCGACCTACAGCCAGCAAAACATTATACTCCCTCTTCTTCGAAAGGGGGGGGGGGCATGATACAAGCAGAAAGTGTCGTCCATGATTAGCCTGTGCGGAATACGCGGGATAATCTGGATTAAAACGTTACGCTCAGTCAATAAGCCCGTATTTTCCAGAACGCGGCTTATCAATAGTGTACCATCATTATCGAGTTTGGGATGCATTTACACAATTTCAACATGCACTCTGGATTGTATTTTACAAAATCTCTTTTGCGTACCGATATAATTTTCATTTAAAGACCTGTTGATATGGTATGTGATTTTGAAGATTTTCAAAGGGGTGAGATTGAATTTGAACCTCATAATAGTGGGGGGGGGGGGGAGGCTCCAAAATCTTTGGAGTAAACATGTAAGCCTCACTCTGGGAAAACCGGGCTTAATGCATGTGTGTAAAGTACCGTCCCAGATCAGCGTAAAGTACCGTCCCAGATCAGCGTAAAGTACCGTCCCAGGTCAGCGTAAAGTACCGTCCCAGATCAGCGTAAAGTACCGTCCCAGATCAGCGTAAAGTACCGTCCCAGATCAGCGTAAAGTACCGTCCCAGATCAGCGTAAAGTACCGTCCCAGATCAGCGTAAAGTACCGTCCCAGATCAGCGTAAAGTACCGTCCCAGATCAGCGTAAAGTACCGTCCCAGATCAGCGTAAAGTACCATCCCAGATCAGCGTAAAGTACCGTCCCAGATCAGCGTCAAGTACCGTCCCAGATCAGCATAAAGTACCGTCCCAGATCAGCGTAAAGTACCGTCCCAGATCAGCGTAAAGTACCGTCCCAGATCAGCGTAAAGTACCGTCCCAGATCAGCGTAAAGTACCGTCCCAGATCGTCCCAGATCAGCGTAAAGTACCGTCCCAGATCAGCGTAAAGTACCGTCCCAGATCAGCGTAAAGTACCGTCCCAGATCAGCGTAAAGTACCGTCCCAGATCAGCGTAAAGTACCGTCCCAGATAAGCGTAAAGTACCGTCCCAGATCAGCGTAAAGTACCGTCCCAGATCAGCGTAAAGTACCTTCCAAGATCAGCGTAAAGTACCGTCCCAGATCAGCGTAAAGTACCGTCCCAGATCAGCGTAAAGTACCGTCCAAGATCAGCGTAAAGTTCCGTCCCAGATCAGCGTAAAGTACCGTCCCAGATCATCGTAAAGTACCGTCCCAGATCAGCGTAATGTACCGTCCCAGATCAGCGTAAAGTACCGTTCCAGATCAGTGTAAAGTACCGTCCCAGATCAGCGTAAAGTACCGTCCCAGATGAGCCTGTGCAGTCTGAACATGCTTATCAGAGACGTCACTTTCCGCGTTTACTGATCGTTACGTTTAAAGGGAGTCTCTTCATAATAAAGAATTCAATCAAGATTGAAAGTAGATTGAAAGTGCATATGCATTTAGCACGTTTTTCAAAGTGTTGTTCCTTTTTGATTTGCATCAAGGTTTTTTTTCAATATGTAGAGCAAAGTCATGGCGCTACAATCTTGGGGATAATACATTGAACAAGAGATGTGTTTGTCGGAAACAAAATGCCCCCTAATGCACCGCTTTGAATTTTCGTTTGACCTTTGACCTTGAAGGATGACCTTGAAATTGACCTTTCAACACTCAAAATGTGCATGCCTCCATGAGATACATATGCATGCCAAATATCAAGTTGCTCTCTTCAATATTGCAAAAGTTATGACCAAGGTAAAAGTTTTGAGACAGACACACAGAAACACAGACACACAGACACACTAACAGACAGGCCAAAAACAATATAACCCGGATCATTCGAGGGCATAAAAAACAAATTGGAAAAGATTATCTTGACAAATCCCGGGGAATAAAATCGTTTTCAATTATCTTGGTGAGGGTCTATATAAGACCCCTGCTAAAGATGACCGTCAAATCACATGTAGCGCGTGACATACCACGTGACTCCGCGCATGCGCGACACCTGCACGCGGACATGACGGGAACAAGGGCGGTGGTCGGTCGCTTATTTATCCCCTCACCACAAAGCACGTTCACCACGCTGTAGCGGTCCACGTCTCCCGTGCAACACCTGAAATATACAATACGACCCAAGTGCAACACTTGAGATAGACTATATGACGCAAGTGCTATACTTGATATAGACTATACGACGCAAGTGCTACACTTGAGATAGACTATACGACGCAAGTGCTTCACTTGATATAGACTATACGACGCAAGTGTTACACTTGATATAGACTATACGACGCAAGTGCTTCACTTAAGATAGACTATACGACGCTATCGTTCACGAGAAGCTATACTTACACATAGCTTATGGAAAAAGGTGTAAGGCCTAGACTTGTATCCACCAAACAATTCTTAGATTTAAGTATAAGAGCGATGAATATTCGTTAATTACAGTCTTTTGCTTAGAAGGGACAACTTGTCAACGAAAAATACCATCAAAGCGGAAATTGTCGTTTATGATTAGCCTGTCAGGAATGCACAGGTTAATTTGAACGGACACTACTCACATGCATTAGGCCCGGTTTTCCCAGAACGCGACTCATTTACAGACGGTGCAACTAGTGGTATTTTGTATCAACGTATAAAATACCAACATGTACACCGAAAACAATAATGTTTTTTTAAGTTTATGGTTTTGCAAACTTGACATTTTCAGGAGGTTTTTGTAACATTTCCTGTCATAAAGGCGCACACCATATTAACAGTGACGACCAGGATCTGTCGTGAGAGACAGCACACATTTATGACAAAAACGGGATGTTACAGTTCTCATCGCAATTTGTATCGGTACAGAATTTAAGTGCAGTAGTGTCAAAAGTGTGGGCAAAACTATCTGGAGATAATTTATTATTTCACAAAGAAATATGGTCCAACTTAAGAAGACATCAAACTTTCAAGTTAGCGTTGCATCTTGAGAATATTGCCAAACAAACTTGGTGCAAGAAAGATCGTTTATATCTTTCACTCACATCACACGCAGTATCTGCACTGCTTTAACCCATTTATGCCTAGTGGACTCTCCCATCCTTCTCAACTGGATCAATTTATTTCCAACATAAAGGATGTGCAGTATATTTATTTCTATATTTAGAATATTTCTTACAGAAATTCCTTAAAGCAAACAGCGCAGACCCTGATGAGACGCCGCATAATGCGGCGTCTTATTTGGGTCTACGCTGTTTGCAAAGGCCTTTTTTCTATACGCTAGGCATAAATGGGTTAATGCTCTGTAGACACTATTGAAGACATTCAGTCGTATTTATATAATCGAGCTCAGTGAAAACGGTGTTTAATGCACGTGCGTCAAGTGGCACCCGTGATTTGCTCGTGCAGTACACACAGGCTGATCAGGGACGTAACCTTCCGCGTGGGTAATATTTGATTCTTAAAGGAAGTCGGTTCTTGGGGAATATTCAGTTAAGGCGGAAAGAGTCGTCCTTGATGCAGTCCGCACAGGCTTATCAGAGACTTTACCTCCCGCTTGTGTTATATATTATTTTTCAAAGGAAGTAGGTTCTTGGGGAATATTCAGTTAAGGCGGAAAGAGTCGTCCCTGATGCAGTCCGCACAGGCTAATCAGGGACGTAACCTTCCGCTTGTATAATATTTTATTTTTAAAGGAAGTCAGTTCTTGGGGAATATTCAGTTGAGGCGGAAAGTCTAGTCCCTTGATACAGTTTGCACAGGCTGATCCGACACTTCACGCACATGCATTAAGCCCCGTTGACACAGTGGGAGGCTCATATAATATGCGTTGAACTGATCGACTCGCCACTGTACTGACTGAATGTGCGAAAACGCTACTGTACTGACTGATCGACTCGCTACTTTACTGACTGATCGACTCGCTACTGTACTGACTGATCGACTCGCTACTGTACTGACTGATCGACTCGCTACTGTACTGACTGATGGACTCGCTACTGTACTGACTGATCGACTCGCTACTTTACTGACTGATCGACTCGCTACTGTACTGACTGATCGACTCGCTACTGTACTGACTGATCGACTCGCTACTTTACTGACTGATCGACTCGCTACTGTACTGACTGATCGACTCACTACTGTACTGACTGATCGACTCGCTACTGTACTGACTGATCGACTCGCTACTGTACTAACTGAATGACTCGCTACTGTACTGACTGATCGACTCGCTACTGTACTGACTGATCGACTCGCTACTGTACTGACTGATCGACTCGCTACTGTACTGACTGATCGACTCGCTACTGTACTGACTGATCGACTCGCTACTGTACTGACTGATCGACTCGCTACTGTACTGACTGAATGTGCGTAAACACAAATCAGTTTATGTGCAATATGTCGTAGTAAATCATAGCCGCGAGTAATGCTTGACAAAAACGTGATTGCGTAATAAATGTCATAATTAGTGGTCCATATTTTCATACGTAACGCAACCAACGTCAACAAACAGATCTGCAGAACCAGTCCGCACCGGTTTGATTTAAAGTAGACCTGGTCGTTTCTATTAACACTATAGAGTTTTATTATTACTGTTGAATCATTGATAGTTGTCGGAATGAAATTTCGTGTTGTTGTTTTTTTCAAAAAAAAAGAAGAAATGTTCGCTTATTTTTGGACTTCTGATTTTTGGGAGCGGCCAAAATCTTCACTCAGTCACTGAGGAAGTAATAGTTTAAACCTAAATTTTAGATAGATTGCATCGACAGCCGAAGGCTAATGGAAACGATCTTGAGTCCATTACTTGATGTCGATCGGGGAAGGAGATCTTAATAACGCTCCAAAAATGGAGCCTGTGCCCGTGACTTCTCGGTCATTAAGTGGTATTCAATTCGTCATGGCAACCAGTAAATAGTCAAGCATTATTTCTTGGACCACTGTACCAGAACCGGTTAAAAACTTCCAGCAGTATCTTAGCGATGTAAATGGTATAAGTCAACAGCAAAGAAGGAAATAATACGGACCTGCAACTGACGTCCAGGGTATATCCGGTGTGAAGCAACAGTTGGGGTGAGGCGGTGCTGTTTCCACACGAGCCCGTGCAGAATGTGAACTCAACCTTGTCCACTGAGCGACACGTGCGGCCGGCGTCGTACAGGAAGTCGAGGCGCCTCTGCAGTTGACACGTGTCTACGAGAGAGCAAACAGGTGGGTTGAACTTAACTTTAACAGCTTGATCCGTATTCACCAAACATTTATAAGACTTACGAATAATAAAAAAAAGTATTCTTTACATTGATATGTTCAAGAATTGCTTAAATTTTAAGTCAAACTTGGCATTTACAACCTTTAATGACGTATTTCTTTTAAGGACATTTCATGCCACCAAAGGCACCCCTGGAATCATGTACAATTTCAAAATCAGACGTGCTATTTCTTTGTTCTAAGTCTATTCTTTATTCTGAATGGGTTGGAGATTTTAAATTTTGGACCAATCCGTTTTTGGCATACTAGTTTACCGGATTGTTTGACACACCGCGGGCAGCACGGATCTGTGACGTCATAACTGAGCGTCTCGTCCTGAAATCACAACAGCCAATCATAAACGACTCCAATATTTAATAGAAAAGGAATTTTGCTTCATGCACATATATACACGATGACATTAACACAATCGGAAAAGTAACTTGTTTTTTTAAACAGCAAAAGCGTTCAGTATTTTGTGTATTTTGATGACGTCATTTGACTTTTTAAAGCGTATGTGTTTTACCTCTTTACAGACCGGTATCTCACAGCGAGGGGAACACATGACGTCTCCGTTCACACATTCACAATGGACACATTTGTTGTCAGTTGGTGCCCAAGTTTCACCGGGCTGAAATAGAAGCAAATACATTGATTCATGCTTATCAATATAGTTTAAATCTCTCCAGAGGTTTTGTTAAAAGATTTATATGCGCATAATAATGTTAATAGCATTTGTAAATCATTAACTAAAATACCTTTCCTCCTATTTGTTTACGACATAAATTAACCCAAATTTTTCTCCTCAATTTACGACATTAATTAACTCACATGTTTCTCCACTGCGTTTACGACATTTATTAACCCACACTTTTCTCCACTCCGTTTAAGACATTCATTAACCAACCTTTGTCTTCACTCCGTTTACGACATTAATAAACCCACCTTTGTCACCACTCCGTTTACGACATCAATAAGCCCACATTTGTTTTCACTCCGTTTACGACATTGATAAACCCACCTTTTTCTCCTCTCCGTTTACGACACAGACCTCACACTGATTGCCCGTGACGCACTGACCCTTCTGGTTTCTATAGTAACCGCGCGCGCATAAACAGCCCGTCCGGTTACATACAGCATAGGGCCCTGACGTCAGCCTGGCAAATTGAACATGAGTAAGATGTTAAAAACTATATGAGCCTCGCTATGGAAATTCGGGCTTTAAGAATAAGCGTTATAAGTCGTCCCAGATGAGCCTGTGCAGCCCTCACAGGCTAATCAGGGACGACACATTCCGCTGTTATTTTATTGTTTCATTGTTTCAAGTATCGTCTGAACAAAAATCTAGTTAAGGCGGATAGTGTCGTACATGATTAGCAGGTGTGGACTGCACAGGCTTATATGGGACCACACTTGACTACACAGGCTAATATGGGACGACACTTGACTGCACAGGCTAATATGGGACGACACTTGACTGCACAGGCTAATATGGGACGACACTTGACTGCACAGGCTAATATGGGACGACACTTGACTACACAGGCTAATATGGGACGACACTTGACTGCACAGGCTAATATGGGACGACACTTGACTGCACAGGATAATATGGGACGTCACTTGACGCACAGGCAAATATGGGACGACACTTGACTGCACAGGCTAATATGGGACGACACTTGACTACACAGGCTAATATGGGACGACACTTGACTGCACAGGCTAATATGGGACGACACTTGACGTTCATACTTTAAGCCCCGTTTTCCCAGAGCATGGCTAGAATATACTACATTGGAGTTCAAACAAAAGTGGTTAACACAAACTACACATACCTGAATATTTGTGCCTACACTAAATTGTTTTTTCATTTTTTGAATCAGGTTTTGTCACATTCGAATTACTTTTTACAAAATAAATATGGATAACATTTGGAAAATTTCTGATAATTTATATTCTTATTAAGGTAAAAAAGGATAATATAAAACATGATGCTAAAATCAATAAACACATGCTCCCATCGGAAGCCATGTAAGTATCGATGCTAGGACCCATTTAACCCTTTCAGTGCGGGAGCCGAATTTTGAAGGCCTTTGCAAACAGTTTGGATCCAGATGAGACGCCACAGAACTTGGCGTCTCATCAGGATCCAAACTGTTTGCTATTCTGATCATATTATTTGGAAACAATCGAAGAAAATGCTAATTTAAGAAATTCAGCAGACGACATTTTAGCAGACGACAAATTTCCCAGCATGCAAAGGGTTAAATAAGTGTCAATCCTAAACTAGATGAACGTCAATGTCAAAACGAGGTCAGATGATGTGGGTGTGTTGTTTGTGTACGTAGATACTGTCTGTGCAAGTACCAAAGCTCTTTTGCTAGCGGTATTTTTAATAAGATGAACCCCGTCATTTTGGGTGAACTAACAATTGGGACTTTCAATAAATCAAAGTGCAAAAAACAGGTGAATGTAAACACTGGAAGCATAAACAAGTTTGAGCAAACTACTTTTCAATTTTGGTTATAGATTTTGTTGGAAACTGCGTGTTAGGGTTTGGAGGCCTATGGCTGTTTCAAACACCAATGTATTTTAGCATTTTCCAAGGCAGTGACACAATATTTTTCATATTTAATGTCTGAGTCTGCTTACGATATTCCAAGTATCGAGGATACGTGTGATGTTTGGCGCGTATAAAACTGTAACTAAAGGATAGATATGAGGTTTGGCGATAAATTTAAGCCGGTTTGCATACGATACTTGTGAGGCTTGGTGCTTATAAAACCGGTTTACATATGATACGTGTGAGGTTTTGCTCTTATAAAACCGGTTTACAACCTCACGAGAGTATAGGAGAGGTCTTTTACTTATAAAACCGGGATTAAGCCTTACTAGTATGTTTCTCATTGTGATATGTACATAAAGTTAATAAACACGTAATTTTCTCCATCGTACCTATTGGCGCATGTGTCCTCACAAGTCGTACAGTTGGTGTAATACTCATTGGTTCCGCAATCTGAAAGCACGGTGTAGACAGTAATGTACACATGTAATATCATTCATATACATGTAATGTATGTTAAATTTATTTCTGAGGGTTATATATCCATATTTAACAGCTAATATCAACATTCATTACTAACGTCGACACAGGTGTTGTTTTTTGTTGTTGTTTTTTTGCTTGAGGATTTGTGAACATCTATCATTACTTGCGATGACATAATTCAAGTTTCAATTCAATCACGGGAGAAATATGATCAAACCTCCAGTCAGGGCCAACTCAAATAGCGACTGCCATATAATAATAATCAAACATTGTTTACGGGCCTAACAACTACTTACTGCAAGCGCCTGCATAGCAGACGGCGTCATCGATCAAAGTGGGACAGTCGTAGGTGGTTATTCCTAACACACGTCTGCTGCGCTCCCTACGACCCGTACCACACCGTACCGAACATGCCGACCATTCCGACCAGGCACTCACGTTGCACCGCACTGAAAGATGTAATTGATCCACGTTCTGGATAAAGTGGACTTAATGCATGTGCGTAAACTGTCATGTCAGATTAGCCTGCGCAGTCCGCACAGCACATAATAATCTGGGACGTTAATAGCCTCACATGCATTAAGCCCAGTTTTCCCATAAGGCGGCTTAATTATTTTTTTTGGTTTAAACCAATTTGTTGTTGGAGATCAAAAGACAAACGATCACAAATGATTTAAACAAATTACATTTAATGTTTATACAATTTTCACTTGGCAAGGACTCTCCATAATTATAGAAAATGTAATAGATGTGTACATTTTAAAGTCGTAGGCGTAAAGTTCTGTGGTTTTTCAAAACATTTACTATTTTCGTTGACACGCTTATTCCTGGAGTTTTTTTATTTTGAAAAACAAAACACACACACACACACACACACACAAAGATTTGGGTCGGTAATATGCCAATGTGTTTGTGGAATTTGTGAAACAATCAACCCACGATATCAACAAAAATTAATGCCCCAGGATCAATAATAATATGACTATGTATTCTCTTACCAGGATCAATTATGATATGACTATGTATTCTCTTACTATAATGCCCCAGGATCAATAATGATATGACTATGTATTCTCTTACTATAATGATATGACTATGTATTCTCTTACTATAATGATATGACTATGTATTCTCTTACCAGGATCAATAATAATATGACTATGTATTCTCTTACCAGGATCAATTATGATATGACTATGTATTCTCTTACTATAATGCCCCAGGATCAATAATGATATGACTATGTATTCTCTTACCAGGATCAATAATGATATGACTATGTATTCTCTTACCAGGATCAATAATGATATGACTATGTATTCTCTTACTATGATCAATAATGATATGACTATGTATTCTCTTACTATGGTCAATAATGATATGACTATGTATTCTCTATAATGATATGACTATGTATTCTCTATGATATGACTATGTATTCTCTATAATGATATGACTATGTATTCTCTATAATGATATGACTATGTATTCTCTTACTGATATGACTATGTATTCTCTATGATATGACTATGTATTCTCTATGATATGACTATGTATTCTCTTACTATGATATGACTATGTATTCTCTATGATATGACTATGTATTCTCTATGATATGACTATGTATTCTCTATGATATGACTATGTATTCTCTATGATATGACTATGTATTCTCTATGATATGACTATGTATTCTCTATGATATGACTATGTATTCTCTATGATATGACTATGTATTCTCTATGATATGACTATGTATTCTCTATGATATGACTATGTATTCTCTATGATATGACTATGTATTCTCTATGATATGACTATGTATTCTCTATGATATGACTATGTATTCTCTATGATATGACTATGTATTCTCTTACTATTGCACGGTCTCTCCAGACAGACTCCAGTCTCCAGCAGCGTCACGTGACATCGTGTCCAGTCCAGGGGGTTCGTGTACTGACGGCGCCGCTCGCGCGTCCCCGAGTCGCAGGTGGCGCTACACTCGCTCCACGCCGTCCACCCGCTCACCTCACAACCTGCGACATGATACTGACTCCTATTATGCCCAGAGAAATTTTTGTTGTAAGGCAGGATTTGAAAACTCTTTTCTACCCTTATCCATAGCAGCACTATGAACCCCATATCATCAGTGTGACTCCTATCATACTCAGAGAAATTGTTGTTACAATCCATACTTTGAAACTTTTTCTGAAGCAACGTGAACCACTTAAGCTGACCACGTACGACGCAAGTGACCCCCTTTGACGCAAGATGACCTTATACGATGCAACGTGACGCCATACGACGCAATATGACCCCCTTAGACGCAAGATGACCTAATACGACGCCACGTGACCTCATACGACGCAAGGTGACCCCATACGACGCAGGGTGACGCCATACGGCGCAGGGTGACCCCATACGACGCAGGGTGACCCCATACGACGCAAGGTGACCCCCTTAGACGCAAGATGATCTCATACGACGCAACGTGATCTCATACGACGCAACGTGACCTCATACGACGCAACGTGACCTCATACGACGCAAGTTGACCTCATACGACGCAACGTGATCTCATACGACGCAACGTGACCTCATACGACGCAAGTTGACCTCATACGACGCAACGTGACCTCATACGACGCAAGTTGACCTCATACGACGCAACGTGACCTCATACGACGCAACGTGACCTCATACGACGCAAGTTGACCTCATACGACGCAAGTTGACCTCATACGTCACAACGTGACCATTAAGACGCAAGATTACACCATATAGCAAGATTTTAAAAACTATTTCTATTTCAATAAATTTGGATCATACTGACACGGTACATCTTTGTTGGCTTTGTGACAATTGTGAGTAAAACTGCTGTATCTGTAGAACATCCGACATAGTTGTTTTACACCAAATCATCTGTAGAACATCCGACATAGTTGTTTTACACCAAATCATCTGTAGAACATCCGACATAGTTGTTTTACACCAAATCATCTGTAGAACATCCGACATAGTTGTTTTACACCAAATCATTGATTCAACGATTCCCGATGGAGTGTTGTAAAGTCATGTTGCCGTTAACTTTCTCATTCATACATGTGGCATCATCATAACATTAACACGTGTGAGATTGTTTTGTTCAGGACATGTACTTGTAAAAGTCTATAGAGCAAGAACCCAGAGTACAAGAGATAGGTGACAGAGCACAATTTTGATTATATTTTCAGCTCAAGAAATTTCCGTCTTTCTCATATCTAGCATTGATGACGACGCAAGGCGTTTGTTAATTATTATCGCTGAAAGCATCTGCGAACAACAGCGGTGTTGTTGGGGAGGGAAACATTAGTTTAAGTAACTTTGATCATCATCACAGCTTCACAAATTTATATTTCAAGAACCTTCCCTCAGACTCACGGAATCGCCATTGCGAAGTGGATATGGCAACCGCCTTCAGATCATGAGGCCATGGCTTCAATAATTATTATGCGAGCGTTCTTTAAATCTCCCGAAAAGACACTTAGAACTGTTTCTACGCAATCGTGCTAAAATAAATAGGTTTTAAAATTTGAATTTTAAACTCACATGTGACGTTGTTGTTACATGGCAAAGTCTGCGAGTTTTCCCCGGCGCATGGCGACCCGCCGCAGTTCTGCAAGGGGAGGTTACACATCCGGAACCTGTTGGTCAGTCCGCCTGCGCATGTCCGGCTGCAGCCACTCCAGGATGTCCACTGACCCCATGAGCCGTGAACTGACCACAAAACAACACAGGTCAGAAAATACATAAACACGTCTATATACACTGATAATTTTAGCTTACAAAATGTGTCGCCATCTTGCCGATCACGTGATTACATCCTCTGGAATAGCACAGACAAATGTTCGAGAAGTAACTCAATTATACAATAACTGTTATTATACCTCATTTTTATTCACAATGCTTAACTTCCATAGGCCATCGTGACATAATAATACTGTAAGACCCAGCGGGAAAAAAAATTCTGGCCAAAAAATACTGTCGCCCGCTACCTTAGCAATCACGTGCGGAATGGTAAAAAAATATACTGTCCCATTCGCGCATGCGCAGTACGCAGTTTTGCATTTCCGCTGAAAACAGATGACCAAATATAAAAATTGTTCATGGTATAATCATGTCTGACAGGGTGGCAGTAAATTTGTGAACTTTCGGAAAAATACTGTCAACCTCGGCTTCGCCTCGGTTAACAGTATTTCCTCAAGTTGATAAATTAACTGTCACCCTGTCAGACATGTACTATTTATATACTGTCCGACTCACCTATAGCGTTCTTGTCCCTCTCGCACCACCGTCCGCCGGTCGTACAGCGGCAGATGAGACACGGCGGTGATCCCGGTATGACGTCACCAACGTTATACGAGAGCCCCTCATAGACGCAGTCCGCGGGACATGGGCGGTAAGGGCAGATCTGAGTGTCGAACTTCTGACCGCAGTGCACGGGGCTTCCGTGCAACAGTGATCTAGAACACGGACAGATGCAATCACTGAGTGTGGTGTGTATAAAGGCACGAGATACTTTATTCAGGGATTTGAACGATTTAAGACAAAATGAGTGAAAACCCTATTCACTTGTACTTTCCAAGGGGCATTTATTTTTTAAGTTTTCGAAAATTAATAATTAGAAAGTAATTTTGTTTCTGCGCATTTGTCTTATGATCTGATTGTGCTTTGTTCACATTAATTACTTATACCAGCAAAATATACTTGTCTCTCTCTGGGAGAACGGTACATAATGCATTTGCAAAAGTGTCGTCTTTGATAAGCCTGTGTAATCCGCATAGGCTAATCAGGGGCGACACTTTCCGCATAAATTGGTATTTCGTTTAAAACAAACTTTCTTTTAAAGGAAAGTGTCGTTCAATAAAAGGCTCTGCGGACTGCACATGATTATCTGTGACAGCACTTTACTTACATGCATTAAACCCCGTTTTCCCAAGGCGCGGCTTATATATACTTCAGATTTCAATATGGAACGAAACTTTACGCAAATGCATTAAGCCTCGCTTTGCCAGAGCGTGGCTCATATATACTTTCCACTTTAATCTGGGACGACACTTAGCGCACATGCATTAAGCCTTGTTCTCCAAGACCTAGTCTACCCTTGTACCCTGTCCACTAACCTGTATCGGTTGCGAGTGGCTCGTCCACACGTGTCGCTACACTGTCCCCACGTGCCCCACGCGTCCCACGTGCAACCTTAACACAATGTGGAAAATATTGACAATATGTATTTGTTAATTATATATTAAACATATTCCGAACTAAGAATTGGGGAAATTTCGATATCGAATACAAAAGACCAGATTGAACTACTGTATGTCACAAACTATGCAACAAGTATATCAGATTTTTTTCTGAATTTATAAACTGAATATCATACAGAAATTTAAATTTCTCGACACGAAATTTCGTTTTTTTAAAGAAAAATAAAAATGATTGTCGGTCATTTTCGATCTGTTTGTGAGGATCAGCCAATCCATGTCCCTTGAATAACGATTCAATAAGTAACGATTGTTCAGTATTTTAATATCTTCTTTACTGTATGTGTCACCGATTTGTTCCGTTTCGTTCTACACTGAAACATTTTAATGTTTAGCAAATAATTAATCTTTTTGCGGCGGTTGCCTGCACTTTTTTATCTTAACAAGGTTGTTATCACGATTCATTGTATTTATTTTGCCCAACCAATATACTTATGGGCCTGAGGCTGTCTCACTTTTGTAAGGCCGGGCTTAATGCATATGTTTTAAAATGGTGTCGCAGATTAACCTGTGCATTCCGCACAGGCTAATCAGAGAAAACAATTTTTACTATTATGGAATTTTTCGTTTGGAGGAAGTATGTTCTAAAGGTAAATCAAATATAGGCGGAAAGGTCTGCCATGATAAGCTTGGGCGGATTGCATGAGCTTATCTGAGAAGACACTTTATGCGTAAAGCCCCGTTTTCCCAAAGCGCGTCTTAAATGACTACACACGTATGTAAACTTACACTCTGGGTCCTTGTTGCACTCAAGGGTACCATTTCGGCACACGCTGCAAAATAGATCAACGATTTAAGAGCTTCAAATGTATACAGAGCTTAATACTTTCAAAGATGTAAACAACTTTAAAATATACATTTTTGCAGCTTTTTAAATTTGAAATATTATATAAGATAACGATTTTACGTGTATTTTGTGTGTGATTAATTTCGGCCCATAATGGATCATAGTGAAAATACGGACTGTCTCTCCAAGCATTTCCTGACATATCTAAAGATATAGAGGATATTTGTTCATGTCAGTGTAAGATCGTTTGTTATATCACGAGTGATCATAGAAAATATATTTTTACGAGTGGCGCATAATTATATTAAATATTAAATAAAATATTTATTATTATATTATTATTTATTATATATTATAATATTATGGTATTTATTATACTACTATTTATTATTATTATAATAATATTTTTAATATAATGATAATTATCAATTATAATACTATTTATCTATGATCAGGAGTGAAATAACTAACGATCACTCGTGAAAATATATTTTCTATGATCGCTCGTAAAATAACAAACGATCTTACACTGACAGGAACAAATTTTCTGTTTCTTGTATGCCCCTTTTTCAAGAAAATAATTAACAGCAGTTTCCCTTTTGCTGAAAAGTTACCCATTCTCGGAGTTTCTCCCGTTGCGTGCCTCAATAAATTCCAAAACACAAAACAAGAGGCCCATGAGGGCCTGAATCGCTCTACTGCTATGAACACTGTGAAAGTTTGGAAAGAATAAGATTGAAACTTTGTACTTAATCGCGCAAACAAGGAGATTTTTTTCAAATTCAAGGGGAGATTATTGTGTACTTATTTCTCCGATAATGCTCATATTCAATAGGTTTCAAGTCCTCATACTGTGCAAATTTGGAAATAATTGGATGAACACTGTGGAATTAATTGCGTAAACAAGCGGGATTTAAAAAATTTCTCATATTCAAGGGGAAGTCATTCTGGATTTATTGCTTTGATATTGCTCTTTTTACACAAGGGATGTTTGTAAAACATGCCCCATATGGGATGTCAGTTGTAGTGGCAGCATTGTGTGAATACGTTTATTGTCACTGTGACCTTGACCTTTGACCTAGTGACCTTAAAATCAATAGGGGTCATCTGCCAGTCATGATCAATGTACCTATAAAGTTTCATGATCCTAGGCCTTATTATTCTTGAGTTATCATTCGGAAACCATTTTACTGTTTTGAGTCACTGTTACCTTGACCTTTGACATAAAAATCAATAGGGGTCATATGCCAGTCATGATCAATGTACCTATAAAATTTCATGATCCTAGGCGTAAGCATTCTGGAGTTCTCATCCGGAAACCATTTTACTGTTTCGAGTCAATGTGACCTTAACCTTTGACCTAGTGACCTGAAAATCAATAGGGGTCATCTGCCAGTCATGATCAATGTACCTATTAAGTTTCAAGATCCTAGGCCTAAGCATTCTTGAGTTATCATCCGGAAACCATTTTACTATTTCAAGTCAATGTGACCTTTACCTTTGACCTAGTGACCTGAAAATCAATAGGGGTCATCTGCCAGTCATGATCAATGTACCTATGAAGTTTCATGATCCTAGGCCTAAGCATTCTTGAGTTATCATCTGGAAACCATTTTACTATTTCGAGTCACTGTGACCTTGACCTTTGACGCAGTGACATGAAAATCAAAAGGCTTTGAGTCCTCATTAATATAAAGACACTGAACAAGTTTGACAAGAATCGGATGAAAACTGTGGACTAAATTGGATAAACAAGAAAAAGTAACCATTTTACTATTTCGAGTCATTGTGACCGTGACCTTCGACCTAGTGACCTGAAAATGAAAAGGGGTCATCAGCCAATCATGATCAATGTACCTATTAAGTTTCATGATCCTAGGCCTAAGCATTCTTGAGTTAACATCTAGAAACCATTTTACTATTTCGAGTCACTGTGACCTTGACCTTTGACCGAGTGACCTGAAAATCAATAGGGTTCGAGCCCTCATTAATATAAAGACACTGATCAAGTTTGAAAAGAATCGGATGAAAACTGTGAACTTTATCGGATAAACAAGAAAAAGTAACTATTTTATTATTTCGAGTCACTGTGACCTTGACCTTTGACCTAGTGACCTGAAAATGAAAAGGGGTCATCTGACAGTCATGATCAATGTACCTATGAAGTTTCATGATCCTAGGCCTAAGCATTCTTGAGTTATCATCCGGAAACCATTTTACTATTTCGAGTCACTGTGACCTTGACCTTTGACCCAGTTACATGAAAATCAATAGGCTTTGAGTCCTCATTAATATAAAGACACTGAACAAGTTTGACAAGAATCGGATGAAAACTGTGGACTTTATCGGATAAACAAAAAAAGTCTTACGCATGCACACACAACACACACACACACAGACACACAGACACCATGCCATCCCATAAGCTCTCTGCCTTTGGCAGTAGAGCTAATGACGTCATTAGTGTGACGAAATGACGTAATTATACCAGCGAAATTTTCCAGTTAAACTCTTTTACAATGTAAATAAACGGCGAAAAAGCATAACATAAAAAGAAAATGTGTTGGAATCGGTGGAATGTCGATTTTTATTCACTCGTGATCATAGAATATATAGTATATGTTTTATGATAACCTAAAAATAGAAAAAGGAGTTCCGAAAATGTGTTCTTTTCACCGATGAAAATAATAATTTGTTCTTTTCACTGAGCACTGTTCTTTCACTGCAGAAATGTTGAATATTT
Source organism: Dreissena polymorpha (assembly GCF_020536995.1). Lineage (NCBI taxonomy): Eukaryota > Metazoa > Mollusca > Bivalvia > Myida > Dreissenidae > Dreissena > Dreissena polymorpha. The sequence goes on from NC_068362.1 coordinate 30,859,590, forward strand.
TATCATTAGGTATAAAAGAAACGAGGCCACTTGCCATGTCTCGCAGGGCCCTCTATTTATCTCCATAGTATGTAGGACCACGCTGCCGTCGGTGTCGTAGCAGGGGCAGTTGTTGACGGGAACACACATGCTGTTGTATAGCATCATACCGTCAGCACACGTGCAACCTGTAAATCAAATATAAATTAGTCTTCCTCAGCAAAAACGGAGCTAAATCCATGTGCGTAAAGTTTAGTTCCACATTTGCTCTTTTTGGAAATAACTTTCTTTAAACAAAAAACTCCATTAAAGCTGAAAGTGACGTCCCTTATTATTATGTGTGGACTGCACAGGCTTTTAGAACGACACTTTACGCACATGCATTAAGTCCGGATTTCCAAGAGCGAGGCTGATATAAAGATGTCATCTGAAAACACATAATATACGACACTTAGACCGTAACCTATGGCATGCAATGCCATTGGCGTCTTGTTTGCCCTAATAAACCCCCATACCAATTTGCATGGTCTAAGGTCATAGCATAATCTTCACATTGCGCGGAGACTTTTTTTTCCAACCAACCAATCCACCATCAGAAAGACATAGAGGAAATTTGTTCATGTCAGTGTAAGATCGTTTGTTATATCACGAGTGATCATAGAAATTATATTTTCACAGTGGAATTACAAACGATCTTGCACTGACAGGAACAAATATTATGTTTCTTTTATGCCCCTCGTCAAGAAAATAATTAACAGCTGTTTCCCTTTCGCTGATAAGTTAGATCTACTCTTTCTCGAAGTTTCTCCCGTGGCGTGCCTCAATACATTTTAAAGCACAAAATGACGTCATTAGTGTGACGAATCGACGTCATTATACCAGCAAAATTCTCCAGTTAAACTCTTTTACAATGTAGATCTAAATCAACGGTGAAAAAGCATATAATATAAAGAAAATTTGTTGGATTCGGTGGAATGTTGATTGTAATTCACTCGTGATTATGAAAAAATATATATACATTGTATAATTATTTATGATAATCTAAAATTTAAAAAAGGAGTTCCGAAAATTTGTTCTTTTCACCGGTGAAAATAACAATTTGTTCTTTTCACTCCAGAAACGTCATATTTCATCATTAGGTATAAAAGAAAGTTATTTGCTTACCAATATTACCCCATGGCCAAATATCACGAAATTTCTCAATATTTGAGCTCAACTCTGACGCTGAGATTTGAGTTTTCATGTAGATTAGAATTAAATATATATCGGTCATCTTACAAACATGATCAAATATCAGCATATATAAGAATATGCACACATTCCTCCAATAACACAGGGCTGGGTCAGACGCAAAGCTCAAATAACTTCTGTGAACAACAAATTAGGTATGCTGACTTAACTCATATTACAATTTGAAGCAAGATGTGCGTGTGAAACACTATGTCCCCCCTCCCATATATTTGACCTTTTATCTTGAAGGATGGCCTTGACGTTGACCGTTCACCACTCAAAATGTGCAGCTTCATAAGATACGTATGCATGCCAAATATCAAGTTGCTATCTTCAACATTGCAAAAGTTATTGCCAATATTAAAGTTTGACGCAAACAAACAAACCAACAAACAGACAGGGCAAAACAATATGTCCCCCAGTATAGACTGGGGGGGGGGGGGGAGGGACATAAAAAAAACACCAAAGTTGTGTCAGAATATTGACTTTTCAATGAGCATTCCTGAGACCAAGTGAGACCAAGACTGAGTGTTAGGCAAAAAAAGGAAATAGGTCTGTTACTGGAAAAAAACAGGGTCGGTAGGTAGGGATTATATATGTTTTATAGTTTGCTTGATATTACATCTTATATGAACGAAAATGAACGATTTTTTTTTTGGCGACCCTAATAACAAGTTGTGGGTCGGCGCTGATTCGAGAGACATAGTCGGGCGACCGGAAACGGACCTAATTTTGTTTGGCCTTAACTCGCACAGCATCACAAATCCACACCCACCTGGTACACACATGTCATCATCCTCGGTGCAGGTGTTGAGGCGCAGGTCAAAGCAGGTGTGGGGGCACCTGTTGGCGCAGGTGCTCCAAACTAAGCCTGGAGGACACTTGGAAGGGACTGAAATGTTAGAAAGCACAAAACTGTAAAAAAATATTATTTGCGGGACATTTATGTTCGTTCATTTCGCGGTGTGACCGACCCATATATTAAAGATAACAACGCAGAATTGCGCCCATGTTTAATTTGTAAGACCAAAATACGGTGCGCATAAAATACATTACTTGAGCCTTGTTTTGAGAAAATCTTGGCTTAATGCATGTGCGTAAAGTGTCATCCCAGATTAGCCTGTGCAGTTCGCACAGGCTAATCAGGGACGACACTTTCCGCTTTAATTTGATTTTTGGTAAGGAGGGACATCCTTGAAACTCAAAATACCATAAAAGCGGAAAGGTTCGTCCCTGATTAGCCTGTGCGGACTGCACTGGCTCATCTGGGACGACACTTTACGCACATGCATTAGGACCAGTTTTCTCAGAACGCGGCTGAATTTTAAACGTAATCTGCTCACACATCCTGTGTTTGTACTGCAATCCAGATGAAGTATAATGCAGCAAGAGCATAGTCACAAACAGGACTCATACAGCTTCACCGTTTGTTACAAACATGTCAGCTATGAACAATGCTGTGATTCTTTGTAAAATGTTATCCGTTCAGAAACATAACCTATGCTCACTCTCACTGCAGGTATTTTCGCAGTGGCGAGTCTCCATCGCGTCTCCTAGGCAACCAAACGGGTGGTTGCAGGCTCGGGTCCGCAGCTGGGTACCAGCCAGGCAGGGGATACCGGGGGTACAGGCACTCCACGGGGACCAGGGGTTCCAACTGGGCGGTAGAGCAGCTGTTAGGAGGAAAAACATTATATAGACGATATTTGCTGGTAAATACAAGATCAGAGCTTGGTACCAGCCAGGCAGGGGATACCGGGGGTACAGGCGCTCCATTATATAGACGATATTTGCTGATTAACTACAAGACCAGAGCTTGGTAAAAGCAGTAGAGGGATTCCATATATTCCAGCCAGGGTGGGTAGAATTGGGTGTGTGGGTTGGGCATGGGTAATAGGGGTTTTAGACGTAACGGATAGGATGGATGGGTGGAAGGATGTGGTAGTGTTGGTGGGCCATGATGGGTCAGTGGGGTTTGGGGGTTTGTTGATGGAGAACATAGATGGACGCGATGGGTTTAGGGGAATTCTGGTTCGGTGGATTGGATGTAGCAGAGCAGCTCTAAAGAGCAAATGCATTAATATACTATTTGTATTTTAATATAAGATCATAGGTACTAAATTTAGACGATACAAGGGCTTCCAACTTACGGACATAGTAGCTGTAATATGGAATGCCATATACAATTTACGTTTTAATATTTTTGACTTTAGTGTGTAGTACAGGACATTTATATAATGAGACGCGTTCTGAGAAAACTGGGCGTAATGCATGTGCGTAAAGTGTCGTCCCAGATTAGCCTGTGCAGTCCGCACAGGCTAATCAGGGACGACACTTTCCGCTTTTATGACATTTTTCGTTTAAATGATGTCTCTTCTTAGCAAAAATCCAATTTAGGCGAAAAGTGTCGTCCCTGAAAACCTGTGCGGACTGCACAGGCAAATCTGGGACGACACTTTACGCACATGCATTATGCCCGGTTTTCTCAGAACGCGACTAAAATACACATAGAGATACAAGCAGACACTCACTTGGGCAGGGCTCCACACTGCAATCCTCCCTCTCAGTCAGCTCGGGTTTACATTTGGCCGCCTGGGGACCGCCGCTGACGCGCAGGCGCCGCGTTCGCCACTTTTGACCGACGTCACAGGATTTAGAGCACAGGGACCACGGGCCCCAGGGCCAGTAGGAACACTCTGTTAGAAGATGTTAGGGGTGGTATTTAGTTAAATACGTTCACATATGAGCCTCGCTCTGGGAATCCCGGGCTTAGCGCATGCGCGAAAGTGTCATCACAGAGTGGCCATTGCAGTTCTCAAAATGTAATCAGGGACGACATTTCCGCCTTTATTGGATTTTTCTTTAAAAGTGACGAAAATTAATTTAAGGCGGAAAGTTTCTTCCCTGATTAGCCTGTGAGGACTGCGCAGGCTAATCCGTTACGACATTTCACGCCCATGCATGAAGCCCTTTTTTCAAGAACGCGGCTCATATTATTTTCATGATAAAATCAACTCACTGCATTTTTAAATAAGCGCTTTTCCACCATTTCTTTACATGTATAAAGTGCTTAACTGGAGAATCTCTTATGAATACTAATATTGAGACATCCAAATAAAGACGCCGTCGATATCGTGATAGTTACAAATCATTTTATTGTTACGTTAACACTGGATAATGATTGGATAATGCACTCACGTGCCCTGCTTGTCATTATTCGTTGAACCTACTGGGTGCATCCATTAAACGTACATATCCATGAACCTATTAGGTCTTAAAAACAGATGTAAACAGAAGTCATGTGCTTAAAGTGTCGTCCCAGATAAGTCTGTGCAGTCGGCACAAGATAATCAGGGACGTATGTTTCCGCCTAAACTGAATTTTTACTAAGAAGATACATATTCTAAACGAAAAATACAATAAAAGCGACAAGTGTCCTCCCTGACTAGCAAGTGTGGATGTGGACCTCACAGGCTAGTCTGGGACAACACTTGACACACAACCATAAAGACCCGTTTTCCCAGAACTAGGCTTAAGTCATTGTTTCACGCGAACCTTAACAAGGTTGAATATCAATCATCAAAAGCAAAATGACGTCATAATTTAGCGCGAACGTCAACGATATAGCGTTCGAAAAAAATACAAAAACATCTGAGAATCAATATTCATACGCCCAGATAATCAGTTTTAAATCAGTGTGATTTTTCACGCAGAAATAAAACACAGAAAAGCATACAACAAACATTGTCCCGACATTTCGTATTCACATGAGCCCCGTTCTAAGAAACGGGGCTTAATGAATATGCGTAGTCTCCAAAAATAGCCTGTGCAGTTCGCACAGGCTCATCAGGAAAATACTTTCTGCTTAGCTTAAATGGTCGTTAAACAGAAGTTTCCTTTTCACAAAAAATCCATAAAAGCGGAAAGTGTCGTCCCTGATCAATCTGGGACGATACTTTACGAACATGTATTAAGCCCCGTTTTCCCAGAGCAACCTACAATATGTACATGTCCTGATACGATCTGCTGTACATACCTTCACACTGTCCTATTATACACTGGAGCAGTCCGTTCATACACGTGCTGAAAAGAATAATTTGAGTTTGGTTATTTGGATTGTTAACGTTTTCAACAGTATTTGAGCTGGTTATTTATACAGGTTCTGAAAAGAATAGTGCGTGTTTGGTTATATGGATTGTTAACGTTGTCAACATGTTTTCATTCACATAAAGGCTGTAAGTTAGTATATAAACGTTTTCCTGTGTAAGCGATTCTTTATGTAAAATTTGCGCTCGATTGGTCAGTGTCGGTGTATGGTTGGTACTTAAATGTACCCCGGGTACTCTTAAGTATACTTAAATGTACTTTGGGTACGGAAAAGTTACTTAAACGAACCCTGGAATTCTAATGCTGAATTGGTCGTTGTCGGCTAGGTTTTATAAGTTAATTATGTTAATATTTATGTCAATATTTTGTAAAACAACAACTATGTTATTGGAACTCGTACTCAAAAAAAAATGTTCAGGTAGGTTTGTTCAAAGAGAATTTTTTTTCGTATTTCGTAGCGAGTTTTAAGACATCGGATTTTGGGCAGGAATAACACTCGAGTATGTAGTATAAATTTACCGGGTACGTTTTAGTACGTCTTCCGTTCCCGGGGTAAATTTAAGTAAAATTAAGAGTACTCGGGATACATTTAAGTAGTACCGAGCCGACAACGACAAATCGATCACTATTTGCATGAACACCAAGGAAATTGGAGATTCACACAGAAATCAACTCTTTTAGACCTACTGTAAAGTTATTTATATTCGTCTGTTTGTGTCGTTTGTTTTTAAATAAGCTCCATCATGGACACGTACACACATGGATTTCTGTTTTTTTACATATAAAAAGAGGAATTTGCGTCGGTCATTTTCCGATACATTTTGTATACAATTCGTGGACCCGTCTACCCACGATATCAGCGACCATTAATGTCCCGTGAATAATGATTGTACAATTGATGCGAGTTTAATGTAGAGGAGACGGGACTGTATCAGTCTACCTTAGCTTTCGTAAAGAAAATATATACATCAAAATGTAATACGGGTGTTAAACTAAAGAAATAAGCAAATTGAAGTTTTGAAACGAGCACTGTTCTTAGAAATCTGGACTTAATGAATGTGAGTCATGTGTCACATCTGATAAGCCTGTGTAGTTTACGCAGGCTTATAATGGAACATACTTTCCGCCTTAACTGTTTTTTTTGCTCAGAAGAACAAACATACTATATCAGCAGCAAGTGTGGCCCCTGATCAGCCATTGCAGTCCACATCAGGGATAACACTTTTCTCCTTAATTGGATTTCCACGAAAAAAGAAGCGTCCGTTAAAGCGGAAAATGTCGTCACTCATTAGCCAGTGTGGCCTGCACAGGCTCTCAGGGGCGACGCTTTACGCAATGCATTAAACCCATCTTTCACAGAACGCTGTTCAAATTCTCAAGTCCACCATGTTTAGAATTAGGAGCAATGCTTTGAAATGAGTCGCGTTTTGAGAAAACTGGGCATATTGCATGTGCGTAAAGTGTCGTCCCAGATAAGCATGTGCAGTCCGCACAGGCTAATCAGGGACGACACTTTACGCCTTAATTGGATTTTTGCTAAGAAGAGATTTCATTTAAACGAAAAATGTCATAAAAGCGGAAAGTGTCGTCCCTGATTAGCCTGTGCGGACTGCACAGGCTTATCTGAGACGACACTTTACGCACATGTAGTATGCCCAGTTTTCTCAGAACGCGACTAAAATAAAAAATAATTCAAACTGAAATTTTCAAATTGAAAACCGCCTCTCACCAGTTGCTGCAGTCAACATGTACAATGACGCCGACGTCAACTTTGTCTCCTATGTAGACGTCTTCATCGGGCGACGTCGGCCCGTACTTGCCGTCAGATTCAACATAACCTGAGAAATTCGGAATCAAACGAATCAGCATGAAGTAAATAGTATGAACAATTGCTCTCGACTCAGCGAGCAGTAAATAGTATGAACAATGACTATTAAATGACTATTAAATCAGCGAGCAGTCAATGGTATGACCAATTACTACAATTATCATCGAAACAGCGAGCAGTCAATAGTATGAACAGTGAGTATCGAAACAGCGAGCGGTCAACAGTATGAACCGTTACTATCGAAACAGCGAGCAGCCAATAGTATGAACAGTTACTGAGCAGCTAAAAGTGTGAATAGTTACTATCGAAACAGCGAGCAGTCCATAGTATGAACAGTTACTATCGAAACAGCGAGCAGCCAATAGTATGAACAGTTAGTATCGAAACAGCGAGCCGTCAACAGTATGAACAGTTACTATCGAAACAGCGAGCAGTCAACAGTATGAACAGTTACTATCGAAACAGCGAGCAGTCCATAGTATGAACAGTTACTATCGAAACAGCGAGCAGTCCATAGTATGAACAGTTACTATCGAAACAGCGAGCAGTCCATAGTATGAACAGTTACTATCGAAACAGCGAGCAGCCAATAGTATGAACAGTTAGTATCGAAACAGCGAGCAGTCAACAGTATGAACAGTTACTATCGAAACAGCGAGCAGTCAACACTATGAACAGTTAGTATCGAAACAGCGAGCAGTCCATAGTATGAACAGTTACTATCGAAACAGCGAGCAGTCCATAGTATGAACAGTTACTATCGAAACAGCGAGCAGTCCATAGTATGAACAGTTACTATCGAAACAGCGAGCAGCCAATTATAGGAACTGTTACTATCGAAACAGCGAGCAGCCAATAGTATGAACAGTTACTATCGAAACAGCGAGCGGTCAACAGTACGAACAGTTACTATCGAAACAGCGAGCAGCCAATAGTATGAACAGTTACTATCACAACAGCGAGCCGTCAATAGTATGAACAGTTACTATCGAAACAGCGAGCAGTCCATAGTATGAACAGTTACTATCGAAACAGCGAGCAGTCCATAGTATAAACAGTTACTATCAAAACAGCGAGCAGCCAAAAGTATGAACAGTTAGTATCGAAACAGCGAGCAGTCAACAGTATGAACAGTTACTATCGAAACAGCGAGCAGTCAACAGTATGAACAGTTACTATCGAAACAGCGAGCAGTCCATAGTATGAACAGTTACTATCGAAACAGCGAGCAGTCCATAGTATGAACAGTTACTATCGAAACAGCGAGCAGTCAACAGTATGAACAGTTACTATCGAAACAGCGAGCAGTCCATAGTATGAACAGTTACTATCGAAACAGCGAGCAGTCCATAGTATGAACAGTTACTATCGAAACAGCGAGCAGTCCAAAGTATGAGCAGTTACTATCGAAACAGCGAGCAGCCAATAGTATGAAAAGTTAGTATCGAAACATCAAGCAGCCAACAGTATGAACAGTTACTCTCGAAACAGCGAGCAGTTAATAGTATCAACAATAACTATTATACGTATTCTGAATTTCAGATAATTATTATTCAAACTCCATAAATGCAGTCGGATTCAACCCGACCTTGGAAATTTAAAAACGAATCAGCGATCAGTCAATTGTATGAACAATTACTATTCTAAGTTTAAGAGAATAATTATTTAAACTCTACTATTGATGTCATATTCAAAACAACTTAAGAAACTATCAAGGAACCAGCGAGCAGTCCATTTGAGAAAATTGGATTTAATGCATGTGCGTAAAGTGTCGTTCCAGATTAGCCTCATCAATTCTCACAGACTTTATATATCTATTTATATATATATATATATATATATATATATATATATATATATATATATATATATATATATATATATATATATATATATATATATATATATCACTCACTCAGGGATGACACTTTATACATATGCTTTAAGCACAGTTTTACTAACACGCGACTCTGTGTAATACCGGAATAAACATGACATACCAATCTGCTCAGCCGGCTCGTAGCCAAACGCGTTCCGGAAGGTGATCATGTCGAACGTGCACATGCAGGGTCGCTCCATACACAGCAGCGTCTGAGTGGCGTTACCTTGACAACCAGTGTCCCCTGGCCCTGGGGCGGGGCTGTCACATGCTCTAGAGAAATCGGAAACGTAAAATTCTGAGTACAAAAGAGAAATGTTTCCTATTCAGTGTCCCCAAGGTATGTGTGAATGTAAGGTACACACACTAGAAGCGGAAATGGCCAAGAAATATATTCATTTGAGCCTCGTTCTGGCAAAACGGGGCTTAATGCATGTGCCGGCGCATTCCACACAGTCTAATCGGGGACGACACTTTCCGCCTCTATGCAATTGTTTGTGTAAATCCAGTCTCTTCTAAACGAACATCCGGTCAATCCAATTTTCCCAGAAGGCAACTCAAAAAATAAGTGAATTTTAATAAAAGCCGATCTTGTCCATGTATGTGCCGAATATTTCCAAAGTATTGTTTTCATCTCAAAAATAGATTTCACTCCATAAGTGTGATATAGGCCTTCAATGCGGAGAAAAAAATATACAAAATCTCAGTGTTTATTAAAAACCAGAAAACATACTGTAGAACAATATCTTTGTTATAGAGAAAAACGCGTTATATAAGCCTCGCTCTGGGATACTGGGCTTAATGCACGCGCGGTATGTGTCGTCCCAAATTAGCATGTGCAGTCCACACAGTTTAATCAGGGACGACACTTTCCGCTGTTATTGAATTTTGTGTTTTAAGGTTGAAAAAAAAAATCAAGTGTCGGTGGAAAGCGTCTTCCCTGATAAGCCTGCGCACACATTAAGCCCAGTTATTCCGGGACGGGACCCATAATACTGTTACTCTGTACAGCCTCTCAAAGTTCCGTTCAACTATGTCAACTTGTGCAAGATTCACTTCAATAATTTTAAATTAATGCTCGCTCTATAATATTTAGTTTAGCTAAAACCTATTTATTTTTGCTCAATTGCAACGAAAGCCTTGGGCATATTGAAACGCTCTCGATAGTACGTTTCCTGTGCCTAGAACCAGTACTTTGTGTCTTGTGGGAGATCTAAAGAACGCTCCCACAGGGGAATCGAACCCGTGACCACCCGGTTTCTAGGCGGATTACAATTACTATCAATTACACAACGTCAACCTTAATATCTTAATCACTTTTAATAATCTGTTCAATAATTATACATCTATTACCTATACATAAGAATTAAAACGAAGGGCAATAACATTGTAAATACTTAATTAAGAGTAGCGTACTTGGCATGTCTGTTAAGGCTATCTAGTATTACATAAAGATTAATTTGAATATATTTATATTCGTCCGTAGTTGTGATCTATACAAGAAACGAACATATTAAAATATCTTCAAATAGCAAAAACTCCAAAAGTACTGTCAACAGAGATTTATTTATTTTACTCTGCACTTACGTCCGATATTGTATATCAATATACAAAGATTTATTTAAATGCTTTCACTACAAAGTTATTTCTAAGTGTAAGTTATGGTTCATGTCAGGGGCGGATTTTTGGTAACGGGGGGAGGGGGGGATATTGAAAGATTTGCTGGGGGTTCAGGGGCCGCTAGGGCCCCTGGTTGGTGCAGGGAAAAGTCCATGTTGACGAAGCCCACCGGAAGCTCCACGATTTTAGTGATTTTGAAGGCTTTGACAACCACTTCTTGGAGCATACATCATTGTTGACATAAAAATGCTACGAAAAGAGAATCAATGTGCAAAAGAGGGATACATCAAAATCGCAAAGTTTGATTTGAAAAACCAAGCGACAGAGAGTCTAAAGTTAAATAATTAGCGATTGTCTATGATAAGTGGAAAGTGTTGTGTACGAAAACGAAGAAAAATGAGTTTAAATAGATGATTTAGATCGAGTTAAGTGTGAAACTTAAATGCATTGACTTTACTTTAGCGATTTTATGGGGGCGTAGGGTCCGCGACCCCCATTGGATCCGCCTATGCATGTAATATGCACTTCCCCTCGAAATCATCTGTCATGACATGCTTCAAGTGACATTTAAATTCCTTCGATAGAAGATTGATTTTAATTCCTTTAATAATCCCGAGTTATACTCCGCACGAGAGGTGAGGCAGACGGACTGACGGACGGACAGATTTAATGATGAAAGTCGGACGAAACAATTATTATATCCCTCCCTTTGAGCGCTAAAAGTACTTTTCTTTCATGTTTTTATGATACGCTCAATCAATCCAAAATTGGCACATGTACTCTTTACCGGAATATTTTATAACACAAACTACGAGTGCGCATGCGTAACACATCTCTTTTAAAAAGGAAATAAACTTCGAACGAAATAGGCTGTCCAGTTAGCGTAATGCACATGAATTAAGCCCTCTTAAGTCCTGCTCATACTGACCATATAAATGATGACCGGCAAGTATTCACAAACAACATTTTGTACTTCCGCACACCTAATTTTCGTATGAACAAACAACATTTTATACTTCAGTTTACCTGGTTCTCGTTTTCACACAAAAAAAACATTTTGTACTTCCGTTGAACTGGTTCTCGTATTCACATACAAATGTTGCACTTCCGTTCACCTGGTTCTCGTTTTCACAGACATCATTGTGTACCTCCATTCACCTTGTTTTCGTATTCACATACAACATTTTGTACTTCCGCACACCTGGTTCTTGTATTCACAAAAAACGAAATTTTTTTTACTTCCGCTCACCTGGTTCTCGCGCGTTTTCCCGTGCCGCACGTGACGTCACAGTCGCCCCAGGCCGACCACGGGGACCAGTTAGGCAGGCCTGAAAATGTACGGGACAGTGCAATGAAAACATCTTAGCCGGGTACGATATATTTCTTCACACATGGTGAATTATCAACCAATTGCCTCAAGAGAAAGTCGTTTGGTCGACGTTGATATGATACACTATGTGACTTTTAACCAATATATTGGTGCCCGATTGAATCAAATGCCTTTCGAGGTACCCTCAAGTCGATTTCTTGGGTAGAACCAGTAGTTGGTGTCGTTGTGGAAGACTTTTATCCAATATTTTACAGAGTTCTCTCAACTATTTTACAGAGTTCTACACCCTACCTTTTTACCGAGATCTATCTTATATTTTACAGAGTTCTCTGCCCTATTTTATAAACTTTTCTCCCCATGTTTACACTGCAAAATAGGGGAGATTAAGCTGTAAAATTGGAGAATAACTCCGTAAAATAGGGGCGATAAATATTAGGACCCCAAATTCAAACCCCACTGCAACCCATCATAACAGTAACAAAATATGTCTAAGAATAAAGCGAAATAACGGGACGTTATGCATGTGCGTAGGATGCCGTCCCAGGTAAGACTGTGCTTGTATGGTATGTTCGTTATAAGGAAGGCTCTTCTTAGCGAATATCCAGTAAAGATGGAAAGTGACGTCCCTGATAAGCTGTGCGAACTAAATTGCTTATCTGAGGCGGCACTTCACGCACATGCATTAAACTCCGTTTTCCCAGCAAGGCACATTTAATGAAGTCAATGCCATACAAAACCACTGGCACATACATTTAATGGAGCCGCCATCCTTACCATAGGCACAGTCTGTGAGTCTGCAAGGTCGGGAACCAGTGGCGTCACCGGCACACATGGCGCCGCCGGGACCCGGTGGTGGCTGGTTACAAAACCGGTACCGTGTCTCCTCCCCGGGGCCGCACGACCGTGTACAGCGCGACCAGGGCGACCATGTTCCCCATCCGCCTAGAATCAACCCCCAAAAAACATATGAAACAATTATTTTTACTATAAAAACTGATACTGTAAAATCATTTGTATTTGTGTGACGTTAGTTTTGGTTGAATTCGTTGTTTTACCGTTCCACGAACTAAACACAAACACATCGGAATATTAAAACAACGGAAATTCAACATTTTACCAAAATCAGATATCCACTCTTAAATCTGTTCACGAAAAAGCCATTTTTAAAAAAAAAGGAAGATCATGCTGACCAAAATACATGATTTTAGTAAGTTTAAACCTATTTATTTTAGCTCGGTTGCATCGAAAGCGTCAAGCTTATTGTAACGCTCTCGAGTCCGATTCCTGGGCCTAGAACCAGTACTTGGTGTCTTTTATTGAGATCTAAACAACTCATCCACAGTGGAGATGGAACCGGCGACCACCCGGTCGTTAGGCGGACACCATATCCGTAACACCACGGCGACCTTAAATGATTTTAAGGTAAAAAGCAGTGAGTTTTATAATGAAAACCACACAAACCATCATCAAAATCCCTAGATGGGTCATACTAATAATAAGAATATATTTTCACATTGTATTGAATGATTTTGCGGAGTTAGCGTGATCACAACAACCATCTCTTGTTTACAATATTTATAAGACGCGTTCTGAGAAAACGGGGCTAAATGCATGTGCGGAAAGTGTCATCTCAGAATAGCCTGTACAGTCCGCACAGGCTAATCAGGGACGACACTTTCCGCTTTTCTGGTATTTTTTCGTTTAAAGGAAGTTTCTTCTACACGAAAATCCAGTTAAGGCGGAAAGTGTCGTTCCTGCGGAATGCAAAGGCAAATCTGGGATGACACTTAACGCACATGCATTAAGCCCAGTGTTCTCAGAACGAAACTCATATAGGCATCGCTCTGGGAAATTGGGTCTTAATGCAAATGCGTAAAATGTCGTCCCATATACAGATAAGCCTATCCGCAAGGCTAATCAGGGACTATACTATTCGCATTTATGGAATTGTAAAGAAATCTCTTGTAAAATGTCGTCCCACTAGAGAAGCCAGTCCGCAAAGCTAATCAGGGACCATTCTTTTCCCATTTAAAGAATTTAAAAGAAGTCTCGTCTAAACGATACTCAAATAAGACACTTTTCGCACTTGCCTTAAGCTCGTTTGAACGATATTCAAATCAGACACTTTACGCACTTGCCTAAAGCTCGTCTGAACGATACTCAAATCAGACACTTTACGCACTTGCATTAAGCTCAGTATTTTTCAGGACAAGACTCAATTATTGTTCAGGACAAGACTCAATTATTGTTCAGGGCTCGAATAATGCAATTTCGCGTGTTGACATCAAGGGTTTCTGCTTAGAATAGGAATTTATTTATTATAAGCAATGCGACATGAATGTGTAAGTCACTCTCGACACACTGTACCGTACCGTTCTGTGCCGGCGTGGTTGTCTCAAACTTGGTGGTGGTGGTGGTCTCCTCTAAAACAAGACGAAGGTCGTCAGTTTTATATTCTATCAATACGAGGGCTGTTAATTGTATACTCTATTAAAAGCCAGGGCTGTCAATTTTATATTCTTTCAATAACGAGGGCTAGCAATTTTATATTCTATCAATACGAGGGCTGTCAATTGTATATTCTATCAATTTATTTATGTATTAACTTGAAATGTGAATTATATTTGAGTACAGTTATAGTTGGGTAGTTTAATACTGGCTATTTGTGCCGCCCTCTGGAAAACGGGGCTTAGTGCATGTGCGTAAAATATCGTCTCAGATGAGCCTGTGCATGCGCTGAGGCTAATCGAAGGCGACACTTCCCGCTTTTAAGGTATGTTCATTTAAAAGAAGACACATGCAAGCGAAAATCCAGTTAAGACGGAAAGGGTCGTCTTTAATTAGTCTGTGTGGATTGTACAGGCCGCCTGAGACAACACTTAACGCGCATGAATTAAGCCCCTTTTTCCCAGAGCGCGGTGGAATTGTGTCCTTTTGAATGATCATATGTTACCATGTCACATGAGAATCTAGAATAATTACCCGTCAATTCCCCTGGGCTTTTATTGACGGACTGCACATGCTAATCTGGGACGACACTTTGTGCATATGAATAAAGCTCCGTTTTCCCAGTGATGTACTCACCGTTAGCGCGACAACATGGCCCAAAGTCCGCACCCGGGAAGTATGTGCAGCGGTCACTCGGCCTCGGACACGTTGCGCCCGCGGCCCCTCCGCATATGACCTGTTGACCTCCCTGCACTACCGGCTCGTACCCGAAACCGCCGCACACTGCGGGCAGAACAAGGCACATATTACACGACAGGTTAATACAATATTGATGACTACTTTAAATAGGGGATATTTTTTTTGGATTTTGTGGAATATCGATTTTAATTCTCAAATTGTCATAGAAAATATATTTTTTCTATTAACACGAGTGAATTAATATCGATATTCGACCAAATCCAACAAATTTTCTTTTTATTAAATGCTTACAAATTATATATTTTTTATTTTTGCTCAAATAATGATGTCGAAACGCCATGAAAATGACGGCATTTCACAGTATAAAAGTAAATTGTATCGATAATTTTTAATGTTAATTTTCCAAACAAAATATAGTCAATAGTTTTTATATTTCCAATACTCAACTTTACATGTTTTGAACGAAAAACAAAACAACATATTAATAAACATCAACAGTTGAGTAAAACAACACACTAAAATAACCAAACTGTGTTTTAGTCTTTAGTTTAAACCAATTTATTGAAACGCTCTCGAGTCTGTTTCCTGGAACTATAACCAGTACTTGGTGTCTGTGGTATCGATGGAACGCTCCCTCGAACCCGTGACCTCCAGTTTGATAGGCGGACACCATATCCGCTACGCCACGGTTTAAATCTTTGTGCGTGCTTAACAGTGATGTTTTTCGCTTCATAACAAAGTGTTCCTTTTGATTGGGTAAAAAAACGTGACAAACCATAAATTTAAAAAATAAACAGATTAATATTATATAAACATTATACCAATTGTTAATAAGTGCATGATCAGCTGCTTTATAAAATGTATATGATCAACTGCTAGGGAATTTAATTGCTGTATAATTAACTGAACAAACCATATTTAGTTTATTGGAAAAGATTGGCATATATTTGTGGGAAATGTTGGTCAGATGTTTGGGAAAAAAATATTACCTTTTGCCATTTGGAAACAGCCTTTTTTTAAAAACTTTTTTGCAATTGGGAAACAGCATGTAAGAGGCTATAATTTTGGTAAAAAAATGAGTCGCGTTCTGAGAAAACTGGGCATACTGCATGTGCGTAAAGTGTCGTTCCAGATTAGCATGTACAGTCCGCACAGGCTAATCAGGGACGACACCTTCCGCTTTTATGACATTT
The DNA here is from genome assembly GCF_020536995.1 of Dreissena polymorpha. Taxonomy (NCBI): domain Eukaryota; kingdom Metazoa; phylum Mollusca; class Bivalvia; order Myida; family Dreissenidae; genus Dreissena; species Dreissena polymorpha. The sequence goes on from NC_068362.1 coordinate 30,875,903, forward strand.
TTCCTTTATATGAAGTCTCTTCTTAGCGAAAATCCAATTTAGGCGGAAAGTGTCGTCCTTGATTAGCCTGTGCGGACTTCACATTCTAATCTGGGACGACACTTTACGCACATGCATTATGCCAGTTTTCTAAGAACGCGACTCAAATATTCCCTTCTTACCATCAGCAGGTGTGGTGGTGGTGCAGTTTTCTTCGTCCCGGCAGTCATAACAGTTGCATTTCCCATCACACAACTGAAAACAGAAGATATTGAAATCAGATTTATATGATTTTCGTCTCGATTTTGCAAAAACGTGCTAAAAACCTGTGCGTAAGGAGTCGTTCCAAATTAGCCTATGCAGTCTGCGAAGGTTAAGCAAGGACGACGCTTTCCGCTTTTATGGTATTTTTTCATTTTTGGGAATCGTCCTTGGAACAAAAATCGGCGCAATGCGGAAAGTGTTATCTCTGATTTAACTCTGCGGACTGCACAGGCTAATCTGGGACGAAACTTCACGCACATTCATTAAGCTCAGTCATCCAGAACGATGCTCATACAATCTCGTCTGCATTGTAAAAATACGTCTTTTAACATTTATAACAACGCTACATGACCACATTTTCTATCAGGCAAATGTGCGCAGTAAATACTTATTCTTATAGTGACTATCCACGATCTTTTGAATTGCACGGAGCAGCGTTATCCTTTATGCTGGCTTGTATCAATGTCCTTACAACGGAAGCTCATGGGGCCGAATAGACGGCTAGTCACAAATCTTGCTCAAGTTCACTACCATAACATACCACAGACAAAAATATAGCAAATATATAAACATTGCGTTAAAAATTGTAATACAAAGGCATTGATACACCAACCTCTTCAGCGTGCACACAAGTACTTCCAGCATCGCACGAGAAATAGCACGTGATCGGTTCCGGTGTCGTCGTCAATGGTGTGGGGGCGATTGTTGTCGCCACTGGAACATCAGGAAACATGGATTAATGGTGCATTACTAACCATGGCGCAACACATATGGCACTAACAAAACAAAAGCCTCGTCCTGGAAAAACCGGACTTATTGCACGCGCGAAGTGTTGTCCCAGAATAGCCTGTGCAGTTTCGCACAGCTACTCAGTGAGGGCACTCATCGCTTAACTGAATTTTCGTTATGAAGTGACTAATTTCGGACTGTAAAAAATAATATGTCAAGAAATATTACGCACATGCATTAAGCCCAGGTTTTCCAGAACGAGGCTTTAATAACCGTGAGTTTGATGATTAAAAAACACTCCTCCCAATTTGTAAAATACCTACTTCAAAGCGCATGAAAAGTTGTTTATATAAATTGATATGCACTCGACGAAAGACAATCACCATAAAACTTCGCCAGTGATATCCATTTTGACACCACTGGAAATAACGTATGACTCATCAAATACATCCCTTATGACGTCATCGATAAATATCGCCTATGAAATCATCATTGGTCATCACCTTTGGCATCAGCAGTGTGCATCACTCATTACATCATCGATGCATATCGCCTATAGCTCATGATACAACATCAGTGACATCACATATGACATCATCTATGACGTCATCAGTTTACATTACCAATTACATTATCGATGCATATCGCCTATGGCATCATCGTTAACGTCATCACCTTTTGACATCAACAGTGTACATCACCTATAACATCATCGATGCATATCGCGTATGGCATCATAAGACACCATCAGTGACATCACATATGACATCATCTATGACATCATTAGTTTGACATCATCTTTGACATCATCATGTCCTTATTGACTTATATCGTAAGTGACAACATCTATTACCAAATGATTGATATAATCCGTGTGTTCATCTTACAAGCATAATTTATGACATCATCAATGACACGATCATACGTACCCTCTGGCGTGTAGCAGGCGTGTATCTCAAGGTCAGACACCTGTGACTGCGTGTTCTTGGTTGGACTCACGTAAATGTAGACCTTGTCACCGGTCTGCCCGTAAAAGTTGTACGTGATACGCTTATGGTGGACGGGCGTGTTGCACTTGATCTTCTACAAAAACAAGCAATGTGCTTTGCGTAATTAAGCCTAGCACTGGGAAAACTGGGCCTTATGCATGTGCGTAGAGCGTCGTCACAGATCAGCCTGTACAGTCCGCACAGGCTGATCAGGGAATACACTTTATGAAATTTTGTGTTTACAAGTAGTCTTTTCGAAACCAGTTAGGGCGGAAAGTGTCGACCCTGATATGCCTGTGAAACTGAACGTGCTAATCTTGGACGACACTTATTACACTTGCTTGACGCCAAGTTTTGCTAGAAAGAAAGCTCAATTTATTTATTGCATGGTGTATGGGCAGATGGAATAATAACGTGATAGCCCAGATGGCGATCTCCATGCCGAGACAGGCTTTTTTCGTTGATTTCAGTTATTTATTTAAGCGTATAAACGGCAAAAAAAAATCTGCCTCGGCATGGACGTCACAATCGTGTTTGTCCCGTGTTAATCCCCTCTGGTACTGGAGTATTGATCTTAATCTTCTGCAACAAGACAAACGCATTACGTTGCAAAGAAAAGTAACGTCACGTTATGTGAACATTTACGTTTACGTTAATAACATTTTAAATGAAAAAAAAGTCAGGAATGCTCTGCGTAATTTATCGAACACACAAACAATTCTTTATTAGAATCAGATTTTTTTACCAAAACCGTCAATCATCATCGTCACTTTCATCATTAGCCGTATCATCATCATCGTCGTCGTCGTCATACTCCTTTCATCATCATCACCATCATCATCATCATCATCATCATCATCATCATCATCATCATCATCATCATCATCATCATCATCATTATCATCATCATCATCATCATCATCATCATCATCATCATCATCATCATCATCATCATCATCATCATCGTCGTCGTCATACTCCTTTCATCATCATCACCACCATCATCAATGTAATAATGTTTACCTTTTAAATCATCAGTATCTAAAGCATCATTATGAGTATTATCTATTGAAGCGTAAATCACTAAGTTAGCTGTACTGGTCTCAGTAAAGTTTTAAGCCACATACCTTTAAATGAAATACATGGCATAGTAAATTTAAGTATAAATAAGAAACATATTTTATCTATGCCAATTAGAATATATATGGTGGTTACAGGGTAGAAATCCGTCTCTTTTGCGCTTTAAGACTTAAAAATAATCGCGTTTGTCGAAATGGACGTATACGTCTAGAAATTCTACTTTCGGTTTTACCGTTTGAAAAATAATAAATTACTTGCTAATTTGGCTACATATTTAATTTTATCTATCTCAATTAGAATATACCTGGTGGTTACATGGTAGAAATCCGTCCTTTTTGCGCTTAAAACTAAAAAAATAATCGCGTTTGTCGAAATGTACGTACACGTATAGAAATCCTACTTTCGGTTTTAAAATTAAAAAAAATAATAAATTACTTGTTAACTAGGCTAAAGATTTAATGACAATTGTGCACACTTGAAATTGCATCTATATGTATTGATTAACGTGTACTTCATTTTAAGGTGTGTGGCTTTAACACTTGACTAATACTACAATCAATCATGCCTTTTCCCGTGCACGGTAGGTCATGAAGGTCCAATCACGTACGTCGAACGATATACATGTGTCATTCGAGACATTTCATTGAATAAATAAGATCGTTGCTATTTATAATAGTGCACATATAGGACACATAACATAATGTATATGTGCCTTACTTAATATACAACAGTAGATAGGGGCCCAGATATTTTCACTGAGAAGATGCATAATGCACAGCATGTTTCTATTGAGCCTGTTTTCAGCTCAGCTCTGCTTTTGTGTTCGTCTTTTGTCCGACGTCTGTCCTGCGTCGTCCGTCATAAACATTTCGTTTAAACCTTTTCATTTTTGACTAATTGCATATAAAGCCTTAGGCTTATTTGAAAAGCTTTCGAGTCCCTTTCCTGGTACTAGAAGCAGTACTTGTTGTCTCTGGATCTAAAGAACGCTCCCACGGTGGGGATCGAACCCTTGACCTCACGATCGATAGGCGGACACCATATCCACTACGTCATATCCTTTGCCTTGTAAACATTCAAGCAGTCAGTGCCAGGTTAATATTGGTGAGCTAATAGTATGGATGTTTCAATGCATGTAACAAGATGGATCCCACACAGTATGCAACACTTATCTCGCTCGTGCCCACGTTCTGTTCGTTGACATCACCAGTAATATCACCATGACATCATAATTGACGTCATATATTACGTCATAAGTGATTATGTTAGACCATTATTACCTCGCTCGTGTCCACGTTCTGATCGTTGACATCATCAGTTATATCACTATGACATCATAATTGACGTCATATATTAAGTCATAAGTGATTATGTTAGACCATGCTTACCTCGCTAGTGTCCACGTTCTGATCGTTGACATCCTCAGTAGTAACACCATTACATCATAATTGACGTCATAATTTATATTACGTCATTAGTGATTATGCCAGACAATGCTTACCTCGCTCGTGTCCACGTTCTGGTCGTTCCTGTTGAAGAGACTAAGCACGACAAACTTAGAGAACCTCAGGGTGAATGTCACCTTGTATACAACAGCGTGGCCCTCACGTGCATTGATCTGAAAAACATGTGAACCGCACTCTGGGAAAACCGGGCTTAATGCATGTGCGTACACTGTCATACCAGATTAGCCTGAGCATTTTTCCCAGGATAATCAGGGACGAAACAATCAGCAAAGACTTGCTTTTGTTAAGAAAATTTTTCGTGAAATCAAAAGAGTCCTTAGAAGCGGAAAGTGCGTACTCCACAAGCTAATTTGGGACGACCACAGTTACTTGTCATCCCAGATTAGCCTAAGCAGTTCGCACAGGCTTATCAGGGACGAAACTTTCGGCAAAGACTGGATTTTTAGTAAGATACATTTTCTGGCATACATAAAAGTCCTTAGAAGCAAAAAGTGAGGACTGCACAGGCTAGTTTGAAACTACCACAGTTTACCCACATGTATTAAGTCCCGTATTTCCAGATAGAGCAAGTCTAACCTCAAGAGATATTTTAGTACTTATTTTCTAAACAATATTGGCTTATAAACACACGTTTGATTGTTTCTGTGTAGACAATTCTAATTTTGTTAAAAATTCATAAAAATATCATCGAATAAGCCGGGTGTTTGGAAACAATTGGTTTTAAACATGTGCGTAAAGTGTCGCACCAGATTAGAAATTACAGTCCGCACAGGATAATCAGGGAAGACACTTTCCGCTTTAATGGTATTTTCCAACTAAGGAAGTCTCTTCTAAGCAAACTCCAGTTAAGGCGGAAAGTGTCGTTACATATAAGCCTGTGCGAAATGCACAGACCAATCTAGGACGAAACTTTACAAACATGAATTAAGCACAGTTTTCCCGGAACGATGCTTAAAATATTGAGTACAAACCCCCGGTTTGACAAAACAACCAAACATCAACTCATTAAATAACCCAAACATAATTTATCTTAAGAAAGAACGCTAAAAAATATTCCTTTACAGTACATATGAGCAACGTTATGGAATAATGACTTATTGCATGTGCGTGAACACATGTGCACTCCGTACATGCTAATCAGGGACGACACTTTCCGCTTTTATGGAATGTTCCAAAACGAAATTCCAAATAAGCAGAAAACCTCATCCCTGATTAGCATTTGCGGACTTCTCAGGCCATTTGGGGATGATATTTTACGCACATGCATTTAGCCCCGTTTTCCCAAAGCGAGACTTATATACAGTACGTGTCATAATTTGAGTCGAGTTCTGAGAAAACTGGGCATAATGCATGTGCGTAAAGTGTCGTCCCAGATTAGCATGTGCAGTCCGCACAGGCTAATCAGGGACGACACTTTCCGCCTAAACTATATTTTATGCTAAGAAGAAACTTTCTTTAAACAGAAAATAGCATAAAGGCGGAAAGTGTCGTCCCTGTTTAGCCTGTGCGTACTGAACAGGCTAATCTGGGACGACACTTAACGCACACGCATTATGCCCAGTTTTCTCAAAATGCGGCTCATTGTATCACCTGAAAGAACAGGTAGGGGTACGTCTCCACATCGTCCGTCGTCGGCGACCAGAATCCATTGGACCCCTTCAAAGCCTGCACGGCCTTGGCCCCTGACATCTGGGAGGAGGCCCCTGCCAGGCCGTCCACGCGTGAGAAGTTGATGACCTTGACCTCGCACTCGGGGGGCGACGTGTAGGAGTTGGACGAGTAGGCGGGTGTGGTAACTGAAAAAGAGAACAGGATGACGTGAGCCTTGTTACGCTGAAACTGAGCTAAATGCATGTGTGTGAAGTGTCGTCGCAGATAAGCCTGTGAAGTCTGCACTGGTTATTCAGGGTCGACGCTTTTTGCCTTAACTGGACTTTCGTAAGAACAAACTACGTTTACACAAACAATGCCATAACAGCGGACAGTGTCATCCTTGATTAGCCTATGCGGGCTGCACACTTTACATGCATTAAGCCCGGTGTTCTCAAAGAAAGAGGCAGATTGCTTATTGAGTTTAAAGTTCCTACGGGTAGGCGCGCATTGGTTGTCAAAGATCGATGAATCAATAATCGTAACCACAGACCCACAGGGGTGATGTGAAGTAGGCCACGGAGTATAATGGAATGGAAAATCAAATTAAGAAAAGTGCAGCATCATCGTTCAAACTCTCATACATACCAGCATTCAAGCAGGCCCAGATATAAAGGTTGATACATACCAAGATCGAAGCAGGTCCATATAATGAGGGTGATACATACCAACATCGAAGCAGGCCCATATAATGAGGGTGATACATACCAACATCGAAGCAGGCCCTTATAATGAGGGTGATACATTCCAACATCAAAGCAGGCTCAGATATTGAGGGTGATACATACCTACATCGAAGCAGGCTCAGATATTGAGGGTGATACATACCAACATCGAAGCAGGCCAAGATATTTAGGGTGATACATACCTACATCGAAGCAGGTCCGGATATTGAGGATGATACATACCTACATCGAAGCAGGCCCAGATATTGAGGTTGATACATACCAACATCGAAGCAGGCCCAGATATTGAGGGTGATACATACCAACATCGAAGCAGGTCCACATATTGAGGGTGATACATACCTACATCGAAGCAGGCCCATATATTGAGGGTGATACATACCAACATCGAAGCAGGTCAACATATTGAGGGTGATACATACCAACATCAAAGCAGGCCCAGATTTTGAGGGTGATACATACCAACATCGAAGCAGGCCCAAATATTGAGGGTGAGGGTGATGGGAAGGTCGGCCTGTAATTTTTCCAGCACGACTACCACCACCTGGTTGGCCATCATTCCTGTTGGTAGAGGGATCGGGGCGTCCGTGACCGGAATAGGCTGAAATAAGTGGTGAAAAGTTTAAATAAGTGACAAGCTGAAATACGTGCCAGTTTCGGATAAGTGAACAGTCGAAGTAAGGGAAAGGCTTAATAAGTGAAAAATGGAAATAAGTGAAAAGTGTAAGGGAAAAGTTGAAATAAGTGAAAAGTTTAAATAAGTGACAAGCTGAAATAAGTGCAAATTTGAAATAAGTGAAACGTCGAAGTTTGGGAAAGGTGGAAATAAGTGAAAAGTGAAAATAAGTGAACAGTGTAAGTAAGGGAAAAGTTGAAATAAGTGAAGCTTGGAAATAAGTGAAAAGTGTAAGTAAGGGAAAATTATAATAAGTAAAAAGAGGAATTAAGTGAAACGTTTAAGTAACTGAAAAGTTGAAATAAGTAACAAGATAATTAAGGGAAAAGTTGAAATACGTGAATAGTAGAAATATTTGAAAAAAGGGAAAAATGAACAGTTTTAATATGGGACATGTTGGAAAAAAAAGTTGAACGTTTACAAAGATGGAACGTTGACAGAAATGCCAGATGGTGAAAAGCTGAAATAAGTACCAAACGGTAAAAGCGTGAAATAAGTAACAGGTAGTTTAAAGTTGAAATACGTCAGAGTGTGTAATCACGTGATAGTCAAGATGGCGACGTCCATACCGAGACGGTTATTTTTCGCCGTTTTATACCCTTTATTACTTCTGTTTATTTTTTTAAATGACGCTCACTTTCCAGCCATATCAGTAAAAAGGTGATTAGCGTTTATTTCGTATTTAAATTCGCTTTATATAATCCCCGCACATTTTCTTAATGGAGCCCTAATTAGGTCATCCAACTAAGAAATTTCGAACCGAGTAAACTCGATATATACAGCTAATATTACTATGCAATAAAAGCCAGTGACTTTCTTCCTAATATGGCTAGAAAGTGAGCGGAATAACAAAAAATATACAAGTAATACAGGGTATAAAACGACGAAAAATAGCTACCTCGGCATGGACGTCGCCATCATGTTTGTCACGTGATTACCTTCTCTGATACGTGAGAGGTGGAGATAAGTGACAACTGGGGAATGGCTGAATGAAGTGTTAGGGGGTGAAATGTTGAAATAAGTTACATGCGGTGAAATGTTAAAGTAAACGATGGTAGGTGAAAAGTGCAAATAAGTGTAAGGCGGTGAAATATTTGAACAATAGACAAGTGATGAAAACTTAAAATACGTTGCTAGCGGTGAAAAGTTTTAATAAGTGACGAGCGGTGAAAAGTTAAAATAACTGACAGGTTGGTGAATAGTCGTTAGAACCTTATAAGGAAGGTTATTATCGGGTAAATCCAAAAAAGATATTATATGATTTCATTCTCTAACCTGTCCACCCATGTACGGTATATATTTCGTCTCCCCAGGTAACTGTATCAGTATCTTTATAGTCAGTATGTTCCCGTGCGTCGGTAGCACCAACTTGTCAAGCGCCGCGCCCCCATTGAAGTTGACCGCCACCCTCAGGTTGGCTTCGAACGACACCGCCGGGCCTGCGGGGTTTCCGGGCAACAGGCGGCGGAGGTCGAGCGTCTTATCGGAAGTTTCCAGGGACTCTAGAATATGTTAGTTTTGTAAAACCGTGTTACAGATGATAATGTGGCTAATGATGATGATGATAATTCACTGTATCTGCCTTTTTAAAACTAAATTTCAAAGATATCGATAAATTAATTTCAAACAATAAATATTTATGTGAAGGTATCAGCTAGAAACTATGTAGCCATAACCTACTTGCCTTATTAACCCTTAAAGCGCTGGAGCTGAATTTTAAAGGCCTTTGCAAACAGTTTGGATCCAGATGAGACGCCACAGAACGTGGCGTCTCATCAGGATCCAAACTGTTTGCTATTCTGATAGTATTCTTTGAAAAAAATCGAAGAAAATGCTAATTTTAGAAATTCTGCAGACGACATTTTAGCAGACGACAAATTTCCCAGCATGCAAAGGGTTAAACTTGATTTTCGTTTAGAAGAGGCTTTCTTTACACACAAAAATCCATAAAAGCAGATAGTGTCGTCCCTGTTTAGCCTATTCGAACTGCACAGGCTAATCTTGGATGACATTTTCTACAATATGCATCAGGATCTTTTTTCCCCCAAACGAGCCTCGTACATACCTGGTGACAGGATGCTTCGCTCCAACATGCTCTCGGCTTCACAGGGGACTGTACTCTCGGACATTGTAGTTAAGGCAGGAGTTGTCGTTCCTATAATACACATGCACTGTTAAAGAATGCTTCAAAGGGGAATGCACTCTCTGACATGGGAGTGTTAGCTGGAGTTGTCGTCCCAGGCATATACATGTATTGATTAACATAATCCTTCATATGGGACTGTACTCTCTGACATGGGAGTGTAAGCTGGAGTTGTCGTCCCTGGCATAAACATGTGCTGAAGTAAGTCATGCAAGTTTAAGGGACATATCAATACTAATACAGGATTTATACAGGAGGTCTGCGTCGTGGAAGAACAGCTGGCTTGACACTTTAAGAGTGGACATCTCTGCCCGTGGAATGAGCTAATCTTAGCGGCCAACAACATAAATGACCGGCGGAGGATGTCTTTGTCGTCCCTAATTTTTCCAAACGGAAAAAACGGTCAAGGGAATGATGATGATGATGATGATGATGATGATGATGATGATGATGATGATGATGATGATGATGATTATGATGATGATGATGATGATAATGATGACGAAAATGATGATTATGATGAAGATGACGATGATGATTACAGCTTTAAATCTTTAAATATAAACTACCCCTTTTCACCGCTCATATAAACAGCTTCCCATATGTCTTAGGCGCGAACATTAACGGGGCATATCACTTACACCATATTAAATAAAAAAAATAACACATTTTCTGTCCTAAATGTAAACGTATTTAAAGTTTGAAAAATCGCAGACTGATACCTTCATTTGAATGAGATAACAAGGGACAAATTTGTCACAAAATCAGGTTTTTAATTGGAAAAAAGTCTGATAAAGGGAGACAACTAAAACAGAACTGATTGTTTATAATTATCCCCCTTTGTTTAAAAATGAATCTATTTTTAGTCGTGGCGACCTTGACCTTAGAGATATTGACGTAATTCTTTCGTGAGACACACCGTCGACAAAGTTATTGTCCGGACAAGCTTGTTCCGCCCCCCCCGCCAGCCCGCCCGCCAGCCCGCCCGCCCGCCCGCCGACATTCGCAAATCTAATAATCAGTTTTTTCATTCGGAAAACCTGGTCAAAACCAGGAGAAAGGGGAACAATGATGTTATCACATTTTGTAAAAAAATATTCACATTTAAAAACATGTATATACTCTTGGTTAGCAAATCACAAACGAATGTCTCAATTCGCAAATTAGCAATAGAAATAAAAGGGCTTGTCAAATGCAAGTACAGTTTTTCATTTTCTGAAATGACGTAACACTTTATTAAGTATATACATTTTTGTGTAATGCACAGCACAACTCACGTTTACTGTTGTAATACAATGTGCAGAATCACAATTAATTGTGGACTCGACGATATCTACTAAGCTATGTGGGAGTGGGGACCGTTTGAATAAAAAATTGTAGTACACTTTTACGATACGATACAGTTTTCGAAGATGCATTAATTCTCTATCATATGATTATAAAGTATCAGTACTTAATTAACATAATTTATTTTATTGGCATATTTGACGATGTATATATTTGAAGAGAATGGCGATCAAATACTTCTACATGTTAATATAACAATTATCTCCTATGTTAAAAGTGACGTATCTCCTGATTGTAGTCCTTATCGTGTTGCCCTCATATTATTGTTGAAAAGTTATTTATTTTTCTATTGCCCAAAACCTCGGATGCTTTGAGTTTAATTATGAGTCACTATTAACCCATTTATGCCTAGAGTCTTGAAAAAAATGCCTTTGCAAACAGCGTAGACCCAGATGAGACGCCGCATCATGGGGCGTCTCATCAGGGTCTGCGCTGTTTTCTTAAAGGAATTTCTGTAAGAAATATTCTAAATATAGAAATAAATATTCTAGAAATCTCTAATTTTGGAAATAAATTTCTCCAATTTAGAAGGATGGGAGAGTCCACTAGGCATAAATGGGTTAAACAGGTTAAATAGAGAATAGAAGCATGGAGCAGGCTCTGAGAGCTTCAACAATGAAATTAGGGCGAGCTTAAGCTACTCCTTTTTTATCGTACCGTACAGTAAAACGTTACTATCGCCGGAACCTATTGTGTGTTTTATTTATCTATTTTTCAACTTAATCGTTTTTTACAGCTCGCATGTTTATAGAGCATGTGCAGTCCACACAGGTAAATCAGGGACCACGCTTTGCGCTTTTATTGTATTTGTTTGTTTGTTTATAATCAGTCTATTTTTAGGGAAATTCCTTTTTAAGCGGAACGTTTTGTCCATTAATGCCCTGTGCGGACTGCACAGGCTAATCTAGGACGTAACTTGACGCACATGTATTAAGCCCTGTTTTACCAGGGCGCGGGTCATATTTGAAGACCAGTTCCTACCAGTCACCTAACTCAGGCTGCATTTATGCGTGCTGCCAGTAAATATATAGATTTCGGATAATTTCTTGTCATATCAGTGTTATCTTACAGCGGTATACAGTCCACTAGTTTATATTTTAGAATGCGATTGTGTTGGAATGTATATTTGTGGTTACTCGCTATGAGAAAATGGGGTTTAATGTATGTGCGTAAAGAGTCGTCCCAGATTAGCCTGTGCAGTCCGCACGGGCTTATCAGGGGCGACACTTTCTGCATAAAATGGATTTTTGCTCAGAAATGACTATCTTTAAACGAAAACAATCATAAAAGCGTAAAGTGTCGTCGCTGCGGACTGCACAGGCTAATCTTGGACGACTCTTTACGCACATGCATTAAACCCCATTTCCATAGAGCGAGGCTGAAATGAATTCGTCTAGTTTTGCAGCATTTAGATGGATACAAGTAAGTAAGATTTGAAACAGTGTACGGATAATATGTCTCTAATAATCAAACTGGTTAGAAAAATCCTAGATTGTTTTAATTTCTTTAGAATTTAACAAGAAACTACAGTTTAAAGTTTGTCAATGGGTGCTCATAAATCGAATTAAACAACTGTATGGGAAATGTCTTCATACATTTTTTTAATATTTAATATAGGAAGTTTATATAAAGACGTTTACGGTTTATTATTTGTTTAATATACTATATCTTTCATCAATAAAATAATTACTTTGGAAAAAAAGCCCGCATGTTATCATCGCCATGAAATGGAAAGGAAAAAGCATTTCTACAATAAACACAGTTATATACCATGTGCGTATTAACGTTGCATTAACCTAAACAGGAATCTACGATATCTACTTAACATCAACATCAGTAGCATCATTTTTAAACTTTAGAAAGATAGGAAAGTAAAAGTTTTTAGAGATTGTGCTGTGTCAATATGTTATCCGGCGTGTATAATTATATGGCTTACCTAATAAACCTAATAAAACTTCCTGTTGATTGGAGATATAACAATGTATCTATTCACCAACTCGTTAGATCAATGTTGCACGTAGAAACAAAATAAAATAGTTATAATTACTAAAAAAAAATTCATCAATTGTCTCAGAAAATCCGAATACATGTACTATTAAATCATCTATATTCGTAAGCATACAAACTCGTGTTTTCATTTCAATGGTTTTCGTGGACAATTCGTGGATTTCTGGTTTTTGAGCAAAACAACATTGGAATTTAAATCTATCGACGTTTTCGTGTTGAATTCGTTGATCGGTAAACCCACGAAATCAACGAGAATTAATGTCCCTAAAAAAAATTATTTCTGTGTAGATTGATATACCTGGAACAAAGCAACCCCAAATCTGCAGAGTCATCAAGATGGCGTCCTGCACGATGTTCTTCTCCACCACCTCAACAACCACGCGCGCTATCGGAACGTTCCTAGGCATTTGTATGGCTGCGTCAGCCGGAAGTGGCTGTAACAGGATGACAAAGAAAGGAGCCGCGTTTTGGGAAAAACTGAGCGTAAAGTGTCGACGCAGAATAGCCTGTGAAATCCGCACAGGCTTATCGGCGACTATACTTTTCGCCGTAACTGAATTTTCATATAGAAGAGACTTCCTATATACAAAAAGTTAAAAAATAGGGGAAAGTGTCGTCCCTGGTAAAGCCTTCGGAGAGTTCACAGGCTAAAATAGGACGAGAATTACATTACATGCATTTAGTCCTGTTTTTTCTATAACGCGGCTCATATTATCTCATGAGTTTTACAGATTACAATATCGAATTCTGTAAACAATACAATTGGTGTACAAGAGTGCTCACAGGTATTCCTGTCTAAGTTGTCAATTTGGCATTCGAGGAATCATATCATAATGCGATTAAAGATCGTTCTCTGAACTAGCAAAACAATAAAACATTTTCAACGCGATCAAGCTGCACATACAGTGTTTCAACGCGATCATGCTGTTCATACAATGTTTCAACGCGATCATGCTGTGCATACAATGTTTCAATGCGATCATGCTGTACATAAATGTTCCAACGCGATCATGCCGTGCATACAATGTTTCAACGCAACCATGCCGTGCATACAATGTTTCAACGCGATCATGTTGCGCATACAATGTTTCAACGCGATCAAGCTGCACATACATTGTTTTAACGCGATCATGCTGTACATACAATGTTTCAACGCGATCATGTTGTACATACAATGTTTCAACGCGAACATGCTGTACATACAATGTTTCAACGCGATCATGCTGAACATACAATGTTTCAATGCGATCATGCTGTACATAAATGTTCCAACGCGATCATGCCGTGCATACAATGTTTCAACGCAATCATGCCGTGCATACAATGTTTCAACGCGATCATGATGTACATACAATGTTTCAACGCGATCATGCCGTGCATACAATGTTTCAACGCGACCATGCTGTACATACAATGTTTCAAAGCGATCATGCTGTACATACAATGTTCAACGCGATCATGCCGTGCATACAATGTTTCAACGCGATCATGCTGTACATACAATTTTTCAACGCGATCATGCCGTGCATACAGTGTTTCAACGCGATCATGCTGTACATACAGTGTTTCAACGCGATCACGTCGCGCATACAATGTTTCAACGCGATCATGCTGTACATACAATGTTTCAACGCGAGCATGCTGTACATACAATGTTTCAACGCTATCATGCTGCACATAAATGTTTCAACGCGATCATGCCGTGCATACAATGTTTCAACTCGATCATGCCGTGCATACAATGTTTCAACGCGATCATGCCGTGCATACAATGTTTCAACGCGATCAAGCTGCACATACATTGTATCAACGCGATCATGCTGTACATACAATCTTTCAACGCGATCATGCTGTGCATACAATGTTTCAACGCGATCATGCTGTACATACAATGTTTCAACGCGATCATGCTGCACATACAATGTTTCAACGCGATCATGCTGTACATAAATGTTTCAACGCGATCATGCCGTGCATACAATGTTTCAACGCGATCATGCCGTGCATACAATGTTTCAACGCGATCATGTTGTACATACAATGTTTCAACGCGATCATGCCATGCATACAATGTTTCAACGCGACCAAGCTGCACATATATAATGTTTCAACGCGATCATGCTGTACATAAATGTTTCAACGCGATCATGCCGTGCATACACTGTTTCAACGCGATCATGGCGTGCATACAATCTTTAAACGCGATCATGCTGTACATACAATGTTTCAACGCGATCATGCTGCACATACAATTTTTCAACGCGATCATGCCGTTCATACAATGTTTCAACGCGATCATGCTGTACATACAATTTTTCAACGCGATCATGCCGTTCATACAATGTTTCAACTCGATCATGCCGTGCATACAATGTTTCAACGCAATCATGCTGCACATACAATGTTTCAACGCGATCATACCGTGCATACAATGTTTCAACGCGATCATGCCGTGCATACAATGTTTCAACGCGATCATCTTGCACATACAATGTTTGAACGCGAACATGCTGTACATACAATGTTTCAACGCGACCATCCTGCACATACAATGTTTCACCGCGATCATACTGCATATACAAATTTTCAACGCTATCATGCTGGACATATTACGCCATTGATAAGGTTCATTAACGTTTTATTGTGATTTACGATGTACTTGTAAATTTGTAATTTTGTGTCTCTCATGAAGAATATTGATGTGTGTCATACGTTATAAAATGTGTGTTATTTAACAGCAGAATAACAAAATGCAACACATGCATGAACAGGTTTACCCAGAACGAGGCTGATACGAAAACCAGTGTGTTACAACTGTGGCACATACCTTGCCGCTGTTAAGAGTGACCAGAGTGTCGTCGCCAGGCCTGGTGTAGAAGACGAACACCCCCTTGATGTTAGTATGGTCCGGCAATTCCAATCGGTCCACAATCACCCCAGATGGAGGTAGGTCTACCGTGACCTGGAACATAGAGCAGATAAATAAACAACAGTGGCCAGTATAACTCTCACTTTTGGTTCCCAACTCAAGAGATAAGATTTGAGTATCCAATCTGCTGAGTATTAAGAATGTCGGTCGGGAAACAAACAATCTCAAATCTCGTCGATATGAGTATGTATATATTCTTTCGCAAACTCATGTTTGAGTCGGACTTAAAAGCTGCTATGTAAACACTCTGAGCATGATGGCCACACTGTCAGATCTAAAACAATTAGAAAGACACACACTAAAATTGACTCATAATAATATAAGTATGATCGTTATACTAGACCATGGTCGTGATTTTTTGCGTACAACACTTTTGATTGCTAATGCACTTACTTTGCCATTGTTAAAGATATACTTAATAGTCTTATAACAAATAAGACAAAATGAAATGTAATAATTACGATTTCTTGAAAGTAATTTAGTTTTAACAGATCGGTGTGATATACAACCTTATAGTTGAACAGCGATCTAGGAAAACAGGTCTTAAAGCATGTACACAAAGTCTCGTCACACGTTTGCCTATGCATTTCACACTGGCGTATAAGGAACGACACTATCCGCTTGTATGGAATTTCTCTTTAAAGGAAATTGTTTTTTAAACCATAATCTAGTCTAGGCGGAAAGTGTCGCCCCTGATAAGCATATGTCGTCCGCTAAAGCTAAGCCGAGACGACAAAATGAACACGAAGTAAGCCCTATTGTCCCAGAGCGAGGCTAATATGTTTAACTGGTTCCCCGTTGAATATAACTGTTAACTCCGTTGACTTTAATATAGAGAGTAGCGATAGATAAGGGGAGGTAACCAATCTACTAATATTTTGGTCATACTTTAGAAAGTTGACTACTGCTTACATTTATAATATCAAAGGTGATGTTAAGTGAGGAAAATATCGCCCCGTTGGTGCACAAAGGTATCACGTGCCTTCTAATTGCAATGTCGCGTGGTACCTTTTTTACACCAAGGGGGGCGATATGATGCATGCTAACATTTTTAGCTATTTATACATGCAAATTATCTGTACTGCCTTAGCAGCATAAACGTTCACCTGAAATCACTATAACATACCGGTGATTGACTTTCATCGAAGGATCAAATATAGATACGCATGTTCAACTATTCATTTGCATTTTGAAATATAAATGTTCATTTTCAATTATTAATTTGCATGTTGAAATATTTATTTGCATGTTCAAATATGAATGTGTATGTTCAAGCCCCGTTATAAAAATGGGCTACATGCATGTGCGTAAAGTGCAATGCGCATAGACTAATCAGGAACAACACTCGGCTCGTAAACTGGATTTTCCTTTCAGAAACCAGAACGCGGCTCTGATATACCGATAACAAGTGCTTGCCTTCAAGTTAGGTCGGTGGGACTTGAGTGGGTTACCGAGCTGTGGACGCAGTCTATTTGCATCCACTGTGATGTCGTTCGTGCGAATGTTGCCGTTGGGAATATCGTGATAACTCTCCATGCCCTTCAGCAGTAAGCAGGGCTCTAGAAAACAACCAAGGTTACGTTGAGAATAATATAAAATCATTAATTTTTGTTGTCATGAAATGGCGTGTGTTTGTTTATGACGTTTTCGTGGACAGGTAAATTTGTGGATTTCAGATTTTAGTTGTTATATGAATTTGTGTTTTTTCTTTTTCGATGTGTTTGTGTGAAATTCGTGGACCCGTCAACCCATGAAATGAGCGACATTTGTTGTTCCATTAAAATTATGATTTGACAATGCCAGTGTGGTATTCTGATAATTCGTATCATTCGACTTGGTTGAGCTAAGTACGGAATCCAGTTAATTTTGAATGTGACCTGTCGATTTTAGCGCCGCTTTTAGTGAAAACAACTTAGGGTTGACACTCAGTAACGGTTATTGTGCGCAATGTGTGCTCAATTGAATGTCATGGGTCGTTTGAAATGTGGCGCGTCGCTTTAAACGTCGTCTGAAGTGCTACGTTGGGTAGTGTCGACAGTCGACCATTGCACAACATCTATGCGGTATTATGTCGCTTGTCGATTGAAATGTCGCGCGTCGCTCTGGATTACGTATTTAGTGCCCCATGGGTGTGTACCGTATGGTGCGTCGCTTTGAATGTCGCCTGTCACCCGTTGAGGTCGACACACGATAATCAAAAGCGAAAAACGACACGTCATTCGATATCTAACAATAAGTGATATCAGTGGGAATGAAAGTGTCTTGCACATGTTCTGTATGGTGATGGTATATTAGAAGTTTAAATTCACTCGCATATGAATTATCGAAGAAGTTCGTTGCAAACCCTTTTAATATTTTATGTAGACTGAATGACCAATCAAAAAAGCAAAATGTTTGACAAATTGACTCTAATTTACTGTAAACTCATTATTATTCGTGGGTCATTAATTTTCGTTGATTTCGTGTGTTCCCCTATCCACGAATTTGACACAAACACATCTGACAATGACCGACTTTTGTTCTAAAAGAGAACTGCACGAATTTACGTGTCCACAACAGACATTAAAAACCACGAAATTTCTTGCCGAAGAATATCAATGATTTAACAATAGTTTCTATAAGACTAAGTTTAAGTGGGCATTTGCTACTTATAAAGACTATATGCTTGATTTGGGACGATTGAACTTTACCGCTACGTAAAAAAGAATAGAAATAGGGGATATTTGTTGGATTCGGTGGATTATCGATTTTAATTCACGAGTGATTATAGAAAATAATATTTTCACGAGTGGCGCAGTTCAATCTAGCCCTTGGTTTCAACAATAATCTACAAGCACCTCACTTACCGGTGGTGTATACAGTTACATACGAGGTCGTGTATGCAGTGTGACTGGTGACTATAGCACCTCACTTACCGGTGGTGTATACAGTTACATACGAGGTCGTGTATGCAGTGTGACTGGTGACTATTGGCGGCAATGTTGTTTGTACAGTAGTGTAAGAAGGCGGCGTTGTCTTTTCAGAGCTGTACGAAGCAGTTGTTGTCTCTGAACTAACGTAACCCAAGGTGATCCCTTGGCTGGCCGTCAGGCTGGGTTCTGTTGTCAGAGACGATGACGCGAGACTTGACTCCGTAGTTAGGACAGACGAAGACGACACGGTTGTGAAGACTGATACAGTCGGAACAGCGGTGGTGGTCATGTAGCGGAAACAGCCATACACTTCCAGTCTGAACTTCATGGTTTTGTTAGACTGGTCTCGCGAGAACGTAATTAAAATGTCAACTGCGTCTGGTAATCCGAGGAACTGGACTATTGTAGATGGAGAAACGTCCTTGAAATGAAAGGTAAGATACATTTTAAAATCCCATCAACTTTCAAAATCAACGAATAGTTCCTTACTTTAACAACCTCCATTTTAGTTTTAAAGGGAGAAATACGCTTAAACAAAGAGT
This sequence comes from Dreissena polymorpha, assembly GCF_020536995.1. Classification (NCBI taxonomy): domain Eukaryota; kingdom Metazoa; phylum Mollusca; class Bivalvia; order Myida; family Dreissenidae; genus Dreissena; species Dreissena polymorpha. The sequence continues at coordinate 30,895,302 of NC_068362.1, forward strand.
CACTTCATAGGGAAAATTAACTTGAAAATAGAAAACAATAATGAGTGTGTCAGTATCATTTTTAAAGCAATTTCAGTTTTCGGAGGCAGCGGCTTTATATATATCTTAAATAAGAATAATTTGAATAATGTGTAAATGTACTTAATATCCAAGAAGAGGTAAACGAAAGTATAACATAAAGGCAGTGCAACTTTAGTAATATTTTCGTATGTCCCATTTCATATAGAAGAATATACTACTCTGTATTTAACATGCATTCATGAAATAATATATGGTAAAAATACAATATCCCACAAAAACGCAATGCACCTGAGCAGCCAGAACTGTCGTAGCATTCTTGTCCGGACGAACAAATTCGACCGTAATAGATTTCACGTTCTCAGCCGTCGGCAGTTTCACCGACTCTATGGGAATGGCCGGCATAAACCAGATCTTGACAGTGAACGCGTCCTTGTCGACGCTGAATGGCCGCAGACTGTTTGGCCTTAGCATGTCAACGTCGTCCAGCGACTCGTTCTTGACGTCAACGATGCTGTCTCTTCCAATAAACAAGGGCTTGCTCATTCCCTCGATCACTTCGCATCGTGTTGTTAGTCCTGGAGCACACCATGTTACAGTAATGATTGGAGCACACCATGTTACAGTAATGATTGGAGCACACCATGTTACAGTAATGATTGGAGCACACCATGTTACAGTAATGATTGGAGCACACCATGTTACAGTAATGATTGGAGCACACCATGTTACAGTAATGATTGGAGCACACCATGTTACAGTAATGATTGGAGCACACCATGTTACAGTAATGATTGGAGCACACCATGTTACAGTAATGATTGGAGCACACCATGTTACAGTAATGATTGGAGCACACCATGTTACAGTAATGATTGGAGCACACCATGTTACAGTAATGGAGCACACCATGTTACAGTAATGGAGCACACCATGTTACAGTAATGATTGGAGCACACCATGTTACAGTAATGATTGGAGCACACCATGTTACAGTAATGATTGGAGCACACCATGTTACAGTAATGATTGGAGCACACCATGTTACAGTAATGATTGGAGCACACCATGTTACAGTAATGGAGCACACCATGTTACAGTAATGGAGCACACCATGTTACAGTAATGATTGGAGCACACCATGTTACAGTAATGATTGGAGCACACCATGTTACAGTAATGATTGGAGCACACCATGTTACAGTAATGATTGGAGCACACCATGTTACAGTAATGATTGGAGCACACCATGTTACAGTAATGATTGGAGCACACCATGTTACAGTAATGATTGGAGCACACCATGTTACAGTAATGATTTGGAAATCTAACAGCTGACAACACTAGCGTTTATATCAGCATTGTTCTGGGGAAAACGGGGCTTATTGCATATTCGTTAAGTGTTGCCCCAAGTGTTGCAGTCCGCACAGTCTAATCCGGGACGACACTTTCCGCTTAAACTAGATCGTCGTTAAAGGGATCTGTTCACGCTTTGGTAAATTGACAAAATTGAAAAAAGTTGTTTCAGATTCGCAAATTTTCGTTTGAGTTATGATATTTGTGAGGAAACAGTAAAACTGAACAATTACCATGCTCTAATATAGCCATTATATGCATCTTTTGACGATTTTAAAACCTAAAAATTATAAAGCGTTTCAACGCGTAACGATTGAATAATTTGGAGAGTTCTGTTTTTGTCGTTAAATTTTGTGCAACTACGAAGATTGCTTATATAATGTATAAAATACGTTAAGTATGTGTACTCGGCGGAATAGCTCAGTAGGCTAAAGCGTTTTTACTTCAGGACTCTGGCAGGACTCCAGGGGTCACTGGTTCGAAACCTACTCCGGGCAATGTTCTTTTCCTTATTTTAATTTTATTCTTGATTTTTTACTGGAGCTTTTACGATCCAATGTTTACATTTATCAATACAAAGCATTTAATGAATAAGTTAAAAAAATGCCAAAATCTGTGAAAAGGCCCCTTTAAGAAAAGACTACCTTTAAACGAAAAATTCCATACCAGCGGAAAGTGCATTAAGACCAGTTTTCCAATAAAGAAGACCTTTTGCTTTTTAAAACTCGCAGCTTTGAACAATATTAGTTATTGTATAGTTAAAGTTTATCCTAAACGCTACCCATGAAAATGCTTACAGAAAACACACATTCCGTCCAAAACCGTGAGATGCGAGTATAAGCAAAGCCGAATTTGAATTTAGGGTATGATTTTTTTAATTAGAAGTAGGGTTCGTAATGCAATTTAACATCATAAGAAACATCAATATGGTTATGTGTAACTAATGCAGAATCTTAAGATAATTACCGTACTTAACCACTTATAACGCGCACCAAATTTTTAAATTCCAAAAATAAGGAACACAAGTTTGCAGATAAAAAAAATACAAATCGGATTCTAAAACTTATTGATCAAAACCACACGTTAGTAGTCTGACTAGCGTATGTATCAATTTTAAACGCGCTCACTCACTTTTTAAATGAAAATTTCCTGATTTACAGCTGAGCGAAAAACATTGTAAAGTACGATAAAAAAAAACAATAATTACCTGCTATAACCTCGATGGATGATGAGCTAGGAGCTTCTGATGTACTTGGAGTTGTAATGGAACTTGTCGGTGACATAGATGAATATACACTAGGAGTTGACGATGATGATGAAGATACCGAGGAAGAAACATATATAGTACTTTCACTTTCCGAAGACATTGTCGATATGGTGCTAACTGGACTAGACATTGATTCCGGAGTAGAAACAGAACGTGTTGTTTCTATTGCGGACGAAACGCCAGGGGTTGTATATGATGACTCTGCTATTGAAGGTGTTTCCGAGACGGTGCTTAAATTTACCGACGATGTTGAACTACCTAGACTTGAAACTGTACCCGGAGTAGAAGCAGAACTTGTTTCAGTGAGTGAAGAAACACTGGAAGTTGTAGATGACGATTCAGTTACAGTAGGTGTCGCAGTTCCTATGCTTTGTGATACTGAAGATGAATATCCTGGTGTAGAACTTGTACCAGGGGTAGACGGATAACTTATTGTTTCAGAGGAGGAAGGAACACTGAAAGTTGTAGATGATTCTTCTAACGAAGGTGTCGTTGTGCCAGTGCTAGATACTTCTGAAGTTGTTGTTTCAGTAGCGGAAGAAATACTAGATGTTGTTGATAATGATTCTGCTATTGAAGGGGTCATTGTGCCTGTGGTGGATGCTACTGACGATGTTATTTCAGTATACGAAGAAACACCAGCAGTTGTTGATGATGATTCTGCTACTGAGGTCGCTGTACCTGTGCTAGATGATACGGATGATGAATATCCTGGAGTAGAAATGGTCCCTGTTGTAGAAATATAACTAGTTGTTTCGGAGGATAAAGAAACGCTAGGGGTTGTTGATCGTGATTCTACTGTTCCTGTACTAGATGACACTGAAGATGACGTTCCTGGAATAGAACTTGTGCCAGGAGTAGTGACAGAACTTGTTGTTTCAGTGTATGATGATACACCAGGAGTTGTAGATGATGGCTCTGCTATTGAATGTGTCGTTGTGCCTGTGCTGTATGGTTCTGTTGATGTTGTTTCAGTAGCGGAAGAAGTACTAGAAGTTGTATATGATGATTCTGCAACTGAAGACGTCGTTGTGCCTGTGCTATATGATTCTGCAGATGTTGTTTCAGTAGCAGAAGAAACACTAAACATTGTTGATGATGACTCTGCAATTGAAGGTGTCGCAGTTCCTGTGCTGTATGATTCTGCAGATGTTGTTTCAGTGGAGGAAGAAGTACTAGACGTTGCAGTTGATGACTCTGTTACAGAAGGTGTCGTTGTGCCTGTACTATATGATTCTGCAGATGTTGTTTCAGTTGAGGAAAAAGTACTAGAAGTTGTAGGTGATGACTCTGTTACATAAGGTGTCGTTGTGCCTGTGCTATATGATTCTGCAGATGTTGTTTCAGTGGAGGAAGAAGTACTAGAAGTTGTTGATGATGATTCTGCAATTGAAGGTGTCGCAGTTCCTGTGCTGTATGATTCTGCAGATGTTGTTGCAGTAGCGGAAGAAACACTAGATATTGTTGATGATGATTCTGCAACTGAAGGTGTCACCGTTCCTGTGCTAGATGATACTGAAGAGGAATATCCTGGAGTAGAACGTGTGCCCGGAGTAGATAGAGAACTAGTTGTTTCTGAAAGGGAAGAAACGCTTCGAGTTGTAGACGATGACTCTGTTACAGAAGGTGTCGATGTGCCTGTGCTAGATGATACTGAAGAGGCAGTTCTTGGGGTAGAGCTTGTGCCGGGCGTAGAAATATAACCTGGTTCACTTGACATTGTAACTTCACTTGAGGAAACTGATGATCCTGGAGTGGATGCAGTACTTGGAGTTGTTGAACCTGTTTCTGATGACGACGCACCAGGAGTTGTTGCTGATGTTGATTCACCATGAGTTGTTGTTGATTTTGATGACGTAACAAATGGGGTTGTTGCTGATTCTGATGACGTAACAAGTAGAGTTGTTGCTGATTCTGATGACGTAACAAGTGGAGTTGTTGCTGATACTGATGATGTAACAAGTGGAGTTGTTGTTGAAATTGATGACGATACAAGTGGAGTTGCTGTTGATTCTAATGACGACACACTAGGAGTTGTTGGACCTGTTTCTGATGAAGACACACCAAGAGTTGATTCTGGATACGACGAACCATAAGCTGTTGTTGATTCTGATGATGTTACACCAGGAGTTGTTGCTGATGACGTCACACCAGGAGTTATTGCTGAAGATGATGTTTCAACAGGGGTTGTAGCTGATGACGATTCACCAGGTGTCGTTGCTGATTGTGATGACGACATAACAGTAGTTGATTCTGATGAAGACAAACCAGGAGTTGTTGCTGAAGATAATGTTGCACCAGGAGTTGTTGCTGATGACGTCACACCAGGAGTTGTTGCTGAAGATGATGATTCACCAGGAGTTGTTGCTGATGACGATTCACCAGGTGTTGTTGCTGATTGTGATGACGACATACCAGGAGTTGATTCTGATGACGACACAACAGGAGTTGTTTCTGATGACGTCACACCAGAAGTGGTTGCTGATGACGATTCACCAGGGGTTGTTGCTGATGACGTCACGCCAGGAGTGGTCTCTGATTCTGATGACGACACAAAAGGGGTGGTTGGTAAACTCGACGAAGGTGTAGTTTCCGATACGACTGATAGAGTTGATGATCCTGAAATGGTATCATTTATACAGATTATATATGAATTTTAAATTCAACATATGATTTACTCCATGTATATGTTTGTGAAATAGCAAAAAGCATGTAATCAAATGGTATATTAAATATGAAGGCATATTATCGACAATCTTGGGGTATAAGATTCTGCACCATTCCCACATAAATAGATCCTTTATATATAGATTTGTTTAAACAATGAATATTTAAAACAAAAGTTTAAGTTAATTTCATTAAATCAAGCATTAAAATGCTAAACACGCAATACGCATGCGCATAAAGTGTTGCCCAAGATTAGCCTTAAAACTCCACACTAGATTACACTAGACTTGTAATCATGATCGAAACTTGCCACATTTACTGGAATTTCGCTAAAAAGAGACTTCTTTTAAACGAAACATTCCAAAGAGGAAGGTTTCCTCCTTGATAAGCCGGCACAGATGTATCTGGGGCGACACTTTACGCACATGCATTGAGTTTTCTAAACCCGAGGCTCATATAAATGAGTCGCGTTCTGAGAAAACTGGGCTTAATGCATGTGCGTAAAGTGTCGTCCCAGATAAGCAGTCCGCACAGGCTTATCATAGACGGCACTTTCCGCTTTTATGGTATTTTTAGTTTCAAGGAAGTCCCTCCTTACCGAATATCAAGTTTAAGCGGAAAGTGTCGTCCCTGATTAGCCTGTGCGGACTGCACAGGCTAATCTGGGATGACACTTTACGCACATGCATTAAGCCCCGTTTTCTAAAACCGAGGCTCGTATAAATATGCCTTGAAATGCGTATACCTGTTGGATAGCAGGCAATGACGCTGATGCGCAGCTGGTAGGGCGCCGTGCCGAACAGCTCTATGTCCACCTCTATCACTGCATGGTTGATTGGCACACGTTCTGAAGGCAGAAACTTCTGAAAAAATAAGAAGTTTCGGTAATTCATCGAAAAAAAAGAAGGATAGTTGTACGTTTCGGTCGATTACCGCATACAATGAAGGATAGTTGTTAGTGTCGGTAGATTAACACATACAATGAAGGATAGTTGTACGTGTCGGTAGATTACCACATAAAATGAAGGATAGTTGTAAGTTTTCGTCGTTTACCGCATACAATGAAGGGTAGTTGTCAGTGTCGGTAGGTTACCACATTAAATGAAGGATAGATGTAAGTGTCGGTAGATTATCGCATTTAATGAAGGACAGTTGTAAGTGTCGGTAGATTACTGCAAACAAATGAAGGATAGTTGTAAGTGTCGGAAGATTACCGTATAAAATGACGCATGGTTGTAAGTGTCGGTAGATTACCGCATCCAATGAAGTATTGTTGTAAGTGTCGGTCGATTAACGTATACAATAAAGGATAGTGGTAAGGGTCGGTATATTATCGCAAAAAATGAAGGATAGTTGTAAGTTTCGGTAGATTACATCATAAAATGAAGGATAGTTGTAAGTTTCAGAACATGGAACAAAGTAAAAGTTAGTTGTATTTTCGTTAGATACACAATTATAAAAGGATAGTTGTCAGTTGTGGTAGATGGTTCGGTTTGATTAAGTCAATGGACCTACCTTTCCTCCGCTGACAGGTTTCAATGTCGAGTCGATCGGGCGCTTGACCTTCACCCTGAAGCTGTCAACATTCGTCGACGTCACCAGTGCAACTGACTCCACAAACACAACCGGGAGGACTATGCGGATCACCGGATCATTTTTCCTGATGAGCAGCGGAGAAACGCTACCCGGTCGGATGTTGTCGATGTTTTTCATCGCAGCCTCGTCGTCGGTGAAGATCACGTTTGAAGGGATGGACAGGGGGCTCGACATGCTCTCGGAGACGAAGCAGGGGGTCACCAGGGAAACTGAAAAACAAAACATGTCATGATAATACTCCGAAATTTGATTTCTGATTAGTCGTTATTATTTGAGGGACATTTCTTTTGGTTTATTTCGCGGGATGACCGATCCATGATTTTAACACAAACACATCGGAACACATCGGAACATATCAGAGAATTACCGCGCGAATTCCTTTTTTTTCTTCTGTCGGAAATTCATGAAATTTACCTGACCACATAAAATTCATTTTTTTGCATCGACGAAATGTCTTGCTGACAGTATCCGGCTGTAAATCAAACTGACCGAATTTAAATAATGTCAAACTCACTTGTCATAATTTTTACAAATATTACTTTAATTTCTTAAATGAAACTACCGTCAGTACTAAGGGATAGATCAGCGTTGTTTTTACATAGAGATCTTAATTTGTTGAACATTACGAGATCTAAAAAACAACATTAGTTAACATCCTTATCTAAGCCTTACTGACCGTTTGGTGGTAAAAAGTCACCGATCCATAACTGGCTGTTCTTAAATATTCAACATATTTTAAAATCTTTTAAATTTATTGGCATTAAATTTCTTTAAAAATGATTTATTCGTGGACACGTAAAGTCATGAATTGTTGATTAAAACAAAAAGGTTGATTAAGAAGGTCATTTTGATTTTCATTCGTCAGGGTTGTATTCGTGGATTGGTCAATCAACGAAAATTGCCACCAACGATAATTATATTACAGAATAGTGAATTGTTTGCGTAAGATTTTTTTTGTAGTTTCATTCTTTAAACATGTGATATTTTGCATATAACATTTTATTTTTAAAATACACAAAAAGAGTATATCTGTTTAACATGTTTTGATATTAGTTATGATACATAACATATATAAAGGTCATGGTTGTTGTGGATAAAATATGTGTGAATTTCAAACATGATTTCAAGGTTTTCACTTATATGGGATAGCATTACAAGAGTACATGAAGATATGGGTAAAATAAGGGAAAACGTGAATGTTGCTTTAAGGTAGGTTTACCTTTGTTAAAAAGTATACATGTATTTAAAGTAGTTTTCTATGATAGGTTTACTAATTGGAGATAAAAAGCACCCAGCGATTATACAATATATGTAATTTAGTTTGCGTAGTCGCGATTAATTCCTCGATTGAAATTATATTATTAAAAAAATAAACAAAAGCGTCTATTAGTGTTGTTAATAATTCCATAGAGTTTATCATGTGTGCATTGTTGGAATCAGCTATTGTAAAAATGCAGAATGGTGTAATTGCAAAATTTAGTTCAATGGTTTTTAACCTTTCTAACTTGTTGAAAATAAAGTGTTTGATATCAATTCAAAACTTTTGAATGACATGACAATCCCAAAATATGTGAGTATTTGTTTTTGAGTGCATATAACACAAATCACATAATGCTGACAGAACAAGATTGCATTTATGAAGTTAAGTATTATTTTGCTTGATGTATTTATATTGGGAGGTTCTAAGTTTAGTGTCAATAGTAAATTTTATCACAAGTACTGGTTCCACCTAGGAATGGACGTAAGAGAGTTTCAATGAGCCTTAGGCTTTTAATGCAATCGAACCGACATAAATAGGTTTAAACTAACCTGTGGTGGAGCTCGACTCTTGTAGACTGCTAACTGTTGTGAGAACGGACTCTGACATTGTCGTCACGGAGGGTGTCGTAGTCTCTGTAAGGAGAACAAATTCAAAGCACACTGATGTCCTTAATGTTCAAAATTTAAAAGTGTCACTAGTAAAGAGATAATAACTCCTTGCAGCATTTGTGTAAAGAACATGTTTTTTTTATTTTAGTTAGCCCTTGCATTTTGTGAAAATGAATATGTCATTATATTGACAAGTGGTAACATATGACGCAAAATTATGCATGATTTACAAGTTCTTATCTAGGACTCCGAATAATGCAATATCAACAAGCAGTTACCTATAACTCAAAATAATGCAATATTGACAGTAGTTACCTGTGACTCAAAATAACACAATATTGACAATTGGTTACGTATTACTCCAAATAATGTAATATTGACAGGCGGTTACGTATGACTCCAAGTAATGCAATATTGACAATTGGTTACGTATGACTCCAAATATAGTAAATACTGACAATTGGTTACGTATGACTCCGAATAATGTAATATTGGCAAGAGGTTACGTATGACTCCAAATAATGTAATATTGACAAGAGGTTACGTATGACTCCAAATAATGTAATATTGACAAGAGGTTACGTATGACTCCAAATAATGTTATATTGACAAGAGGTTACGTATGACTCCAAATAATGTAATATTGACAAGAGGTTACGTATGACTCCAAATAATGTAATATTGACAAGAGGTTACGTATGACTCCAAATAATGTAATATTGACAAGAGGTTACGTATGACTCCAAATAATGTAATATTGACAAGAGGTTACGTATGACTCCAAATAATGTAATATTGACAAGAGGTTACGTATGACTCCAAATAATGTAATATTGACAAGAGGTTACGTATGACTCCAAATAATGTAATATTGACAAGAGGTCACGTATGACTCCAAATAATGTAATATTGACAAGAGGTTACGTATGACTCCAAATAATGTTATATTGACAAGAGGTTACGTATGACTCCAAATAATTAAATATTGATATGCGGTTACATGTCTCCAAATAATCAAATATTGATATGCGGTTACATATGTCTCCAATTAATGCAGTATTTGCAAGTGCTTATCTATGACTGAGAGTAATGCAATATTGACAAGTTGTTACCTAGATCTTCAAATAATGCAATTTTATAAACATATGATTACCTATTATTGCAAATAATTTTATACTGACAAGTTGTTACCTATGACTCCAAAAAAATGCAATTTTATTAACAAGTGGTTATCTATGACTACGCATAATGCTGTATTGACAAATTGTTACGAGTGACTCCAAATAATGCTGTATTGACAAATTGTTACCAGAGACTCCAAATAATGCTGTATTGACAAATTGTTACCAGTGACTCCAAATAATGCTGTATTGACAAATTGTTACCAGTGACTCCAAATAATGCTGTATTGACAAATCGTTACCAGTGACTCCAAATAATGCTGTATTGACAATTCGTTATTAGTGACTCCAAATAATGCTGTATTGAAAATTGTTACCAGTGACTCCAAATAATGCTGTATTGACAAATCGTTACCAGTGACTCCAAATAATGCTGTATTGACAAATTGTTACCAGTGACTCCAAATAATGCTGTATTGAGAAATTGTTACCAGTGACTCCAAATAATGCTGTATTGACAAATTGTTACCAGTGACTCCAAATAATGCTGTATTGACAAATTGTTACCAGTGACTCCAAATAATGCTGTATTGACAAATTGTTACCAGTGACTCCAAATAATACTGTATTGACAAATTGTTACCAGTGACTCCAAATAATGCTGTATTGACAAATTGTTACCAGTGACTCCAAATATTGCTGTATTGACAAATTGTTACGAGTGACTCCAAATAATGCTGTATTGACAAATTGTTACCAGTGACTCCAAATAATATTGCATTTACAAATTGTTACCCGTGGCCCCAAATAATGCTGTATTTACAAGAAACAACCTATGACTCCGAATAATTCAATATAGACAAGTACTTAACTATATATGCAAATAAACTAATATTGACAAGTAGAAACAAATGTCAGAAAGTTATGAAATTTTGATTAATTGTTACCTATGTCTGCAAATAATGCTGTATTTACAACATATTTCTTCAGTGTATACTGTATTGCCATGTTATTTATGTCTTCAAGTAATGTAATATTGACAAATAGTTACTGGGTTTGCAAGTAATGCAATAGTGACAAGTGGTTAAAATGTCTCCTTTTTATGCCGTATTTAAAAGTAGTTACATATGACTCCAAATAATGCAATATTGACACGCAGTTACAAAAAAACACATAATTGTAATATTGACAAGTAGTTACATATGACTACATATAGTGTAATATTGACAGTAGTTACTTATTACTACATATACTGTTATCTTGACAAGTAGTTATCAATAATTCCATATAATGCAAGATTGACGAGTGGCTATTTATTACTCCAAGTAATGTAATATTTAGAAGTAGTGACCAATGACATATTGACAAGAAGTTTCCTATGATTTAAAAGCGTGCAATATTGACATGTAATTACCCATGGCTACATATAATGTAATGTTTACAAGTGGTAGCATGTATATGACTACACATAATGTTACATTGACAAGTATTCACCTATGACTCCGAATAATGCAATATTGCCGAGCGGCTATATATGACTCCAAATAAATGCAATACGAGGGTCTCTGTGGCGTAATGGATATGGTGTCCGCGGGTTCGATCCCCACTGAGAGAGTATTCGTTAGATCTGCCCAGAAGACACCAAATACTGGTGTTATTCAATTAAATGGTTCATTAAACCTTTTGATGCAATGGAGGTAAAATGGTTTGAAATAAATACAGCAATACTTATAAGTCGTTACCTATGACTCCAACTTGGCATCCGTACAGTTCCACTTGAAGATAAGCGCCGCCCCCGGATGTGATACGTACACGCAGAGCAGTGACCTTAACCGGCGCGAACCGGAACTTGGTGGTCACATCCGGTTTGTCCAATCGAAAAACCTGACATAACAGAAACAAATGAATTACAACATTGTTAAACAAGTCCATTTTTTGACAAACTCGAAATACATTGCGTGACATAAATTATTAAAAAAAAAACATACTTAAAGCCAGCCCGAAGTGTCGAACAAACATTTTGACTGCAGTTTACTGGTCTCATTGTATGTGTTCCCTCGGAAAACATGACCCAAGATACATACTTAAACATATTGGCTACAAATAAATTTTAGATAGCATGGGGTGGATACTTAATAGCTTCGGACAAAATCCTTGACATGGATATACCTTGTTCGATGGTGTCTTGTGGAGTATCCGAAAATCTGACGCAAGTAAATACTTAATCATATTGGCTACAACAGACCTATGCAAAGAAAACTTTAAACTTGCTGCATGGAATGATATACACACACATGTATATAGCCTTGCTCTGTGAAATGGGGATTTAATGCATGTGCGTTAAGCGTTATCTCAGATGAGACTGTGAAATACGCACAGGCTTATCAGGGACAACAATTTCCGTTTAAACTGGATTTTCGCTAGAAGAGTATCATATTATCTGAAAATGTCGCCCCTGATTAGCCTGTGTATATATATGGGAAAATTGTGGTTATCTGCGCCGTCCGTCCGTCCTGGCCACTATCTCCTCTTACACAATAAGCACTAAAACCTTGAAACTTACACACATGGTAGCTATGAGCATATGTGCGACCCTGCACTGTTTTGAATTTTGATATGACCCCTGGGTCAAAAGTTATGGGGGTTGGGGTGGGGCCAAGGCAGATATTTTCAATCATTTTGTTATGTTATTTAACATTAACTTCTTCTTTTCTACACCGATTCACTTCAAATGTATACTGAACATCTCTTATGACAATACGGTCAACCTCAACTATGCATGACCCCATTACCAACCCTGAGGCGCCCCGCCCATATAGACCACGCCCACCAAAATTGCATTTTACTATAACTTCTTAATTTCTACACCGATTTACTTCAAATTGATACTGAACATCTCGTATGACAATACGGTCAATCTCAACTATTTATGGTCCCATTACCAACCCTGGGGCGACAACGCTCACATAGACCACGCCAACCAAAAATTGCCTTTTACTTTAACTTCTTCATTTCTACACCGATTTACTTCAAATTGATACTGAACATCTCTTATGACAATAAGTCAATCTCAACAATGCATGGTCCCATTACCAACCCTGTGGCGACCTCGCCCTCACCCACATAGACCACGCCCACCCAAAATTGCCTTTTAATATATATTCTTCATTTCTACATCGATTTACTTCAAATTGATACTGAACATCTTTTATGACAATACGGTCAATCTCAACTATGCATGGCCCCATTATCAACCCTTGGGCGCCCCCTGGGTCAAACATGCGGCGTGGGGATACGCGTCGGCCTCTGCCGCGCCATTTCTAGTTGGAGATATAAGAAAAGCCCTCGTTAACAATTGAACTACGAGAGTCAGTAGACATGAGTTACCCTAGGTCTGCCGTCCTTGTCATACTCAGTCTCCCAGGCGCCCGCGGGTGTCTGGTACTCGAGGAGCGCCGTGAGGGTGGAGCCGCGCAGAGTTACCTGCCGCACCTGCATCGCCGCCCTGTAATCAAATGTGTTTTTTCACAATTTTGGGAAGGAGAACGGGGCCATATTAAGAACAAGAATGTCTGCAATAAAATATTTACGGTTAAAAAGCTATTAGAATTGGATAGGAAAATTAAGTAAATGTTGAAAATTATAAACAACAATTACTGTATAACAATTTTCTTTAACTTAAAATTTGGGGTAAAAAATAAACATTTTAAGATCTAGAATTGGGCCCAACAAAAAAGACCATGGCGCAACCTGTGCAGACTTATAAAGCCCAGCCCCCCCCCCCCCCCTCCCATACACACATACAAACAAGATCTATCATGTTTTCAAAACACGCGCGAACAAACCTGAACTTGACGGTCAATGCCGGTGTAGCGTCGGAGAAAAGGGGCCTCCAGGGCTCGCCATCGAAGGTTCCGTTCCCAGACAACGGCCCCTGTGAGCTGTACTCGTACTGGGCCCGGCTTGTTGTCAAGGGCTCCAAACAAACCTCTATAGGGAGAGAAAGGGATAAATTAGGGGCCTTGTTACAGAAATATCTGAGGTTTATGTTTGCTTACTTCATATTCATTTATTTTCGTCGACATAAAATTTCGTGTGTTTATTTTTTCATGTAAACGTACTGTCGTGGTTTTCAGGTCAAAAAGAGGATTTGCATGGTTCATTTTTAGAGTTTTTAATGTTAAATGTTGGGATCAGTCAGCCCTGAAAATCATCGAAAAGTTATGACTCATGGATTATTATGATTTTACTGTATTTACAGGTATTTTCCAGTTTGAGCCCGGAAGGGACACTTCGTCTAGTGTGGATTTTCATTTAAAAGAGTAATCCGTTTAACCTTTACAAAATCACGTGTCGTTAATGATGAGCCTATGTTGACAGCACATCCTTATCTGGGACGAAACTATGCATCAAACCCCGGCGCAGCTCAATTAAATCAGTTGCCGTTAACACGACACATCTTTACAGTTTACCCTAACATATTTTTTCCGTATGTTTTCCAAATCTGAGCCAGGGGAAAATAAACACATCTCTTATGAGAATGAATTTGTAATGCAGGGTCCATTGTAAAAAGCGATCTTCTCTTATCTTCTCAGTAAGTTTTTAAGTTGTTCTTTTTACAAACAATATCCTATCAAATGGGCATACAATTACATTGTAAACATGGTCTCTTGTACAGACATCAACACATGTTAATGTTAATTATTCAAAGTAAACATAGCAATAAACGCTTACAATTAAATGCGCTTGTTTAATTTGTTTATTTTTTCTATTTAATACTTATTAACTTTATAATATCCTTAAAGTTAAAAAATCTCTTAACCTGGTGTTGTCGTGACCGATGAATAGGGAGATGAACTTGACGAAGCTTCAGAAGACAGTGTATAAGTTGACGACTCCGATGCAGTTGAGGAAGGTAATGACGACTCAGAAGCAGTTGTTGAAGGCAACGACGATGCAGAAGAAGTTGTAGAAGGTAACGACAATTCAGAAGAAGTTGTAGAAGATAACGACGATTCAGAAGAAGTTGTAGAAGGTAACGACGATTCAGAAGAAGTTGTAGAAGGTAACAAAGACTTAGAAGTAGTTGTAGAAGGTAGCGACGATTCAGAAGAAGTTGTAGAAGGTAACGACGACTCAGAAGAAGTTGTAGAAGGTAACGAAGATTCAGAGGAAGTTGTAGAATATGACGATTCAGAAGGCGGGGTAGATGATGACTCAGAATATGCTGTGGCAGTTGATGACTCAGAAGAAGCCGTAGAAGATGAATATTCAGAAGGAGGCGTCGAAGATGAATATTCAGAAGACGTTGTAGACGATGATGATTCAGAATACGTTGTAGAAGTTGAATATTTAGAAGACGTTGTAGATGATGGATATTCAGAAGATGTTGGTGTAGATGTTGAATATTCAGAAGACGTTGTTGAAATGGATGATTCAGAAGAATACGGTGTAGAAGTAGATGACTGAGAAGAGGGTGTAGAAGATGAATATTCAGAAGACGTCGTTGAAGTTGATGACTCAGAAGACGGCGTTGAAGATGAATATTCGGAAGACTGCGTTGAAGATGATGACTCAGAAGACGGCGTTGAAGATGAATATTGAGACGATGGCGTTGAAGTTGATGACTCAGAAGACGGTGTTGAAGTTGATGACTCAGAAGACGGCGTTGAAGTTGATGACTCAGAAGACGACGTTGAAGATGAAGATTCAGAAGACGGTGTTGAAGATGATGATTGAGAAGACAGCGTAGAAGATGAATACTCAGAAGACGGCGTAGAAGATGAATATTCAGAAGACTGTGTAGAAGTAGAGGACTCAGAGGGATACGGTGTAGCACTTGATGTCTTTGAGGAATACGGTGTAGAAGTAGATGACTCAGAAGAATACGATGTAGCACTTGATGCCTTTGAGGAATACGGAGTAGCAGTTGATGTCTTTGAGGAATACGGTGTAGCAGTAGAGGACTCGGAGGAATACGGTGTAGCAGTTGAGGACTCAGAGGAATACGGTGAAGCACTTGATGTCTCTGAGGAATACGGTGTAGAAGTAGAGGACTCAGAGGGATACGGTGTAGCACTTGATGTCTTTGAGGAGTACGGTGTAGAAGTAGAGGACTCAGAAGAATACGGTGTAGCACTTGATGTCTTTGAGGAATACGGCGTCGCAGTAGATGACTCAGATGAATACGGTGTAGCACTTGATGTCTTTGAGGAATACGGCGTTGCAGTAGATGATTCAGATGAATACGGTGTAGCACTTGATGTCTTTGAGGAATACGGCGTCGCAGTAGATGACTCAGATGAATACGGTGTAGCACTTGATGTCTTTGAGGAATACGGCGTCGCAGTAGATGACTCAGATGAATACGGTGTAGCACTTGATGTCTTTGAGGAATACGGCGTGGCAGTAGATGACTCAGATGAATACGGTGAAGAAGTAGAGAACTCAGAGGATGCTGTTGAAGACGTCGACTCTTGTGAACTTGTGACTGAAGATAAACTTGAGGATGAGGGGGTCATTGTGTATGTGCTGGTGTATGTTGAAGATTCTATCGAGCTCACTGTGGGAGCTGTCGTCTTCACTGAAATAATTATAAAAATAAATGTAGGTTCTGTTATTTTTTTTTTAAATATCAGAGACATTTCAGCTTTTTGTGATGATGACGCACTAAGATAAACATATGTTTGTGAATATTCTACGCGCATTTTCATTATTCAGGAAAAATAACTGAACCTTATAAATACGCCGATTTATTTGATGGAAAAAAACTAGTATTCTTACATTTTCAATTAAAAAACACTATAATTGTATATGTTGAACTGAAATCGAGTTTTGTGCAACCATCAAAGTCTATAACCCACTGAAAAACATATACTCTATACACAAGCGCGTCTTTTATACGGACAGAATTGAAAAAAAGGTATGAAATAAGGGAATTCGTCTTAAACTTTAAATTTTACACGTTAAACCCAGACAATACGATAATTAAATTAATCAAGTGATATTTTTTACTTTGTTAATTTACCTAGTGGTTCGAAGCAGGCGGTCACAATAAGCCCACACAGTTTTATGGGAGTGCCTGCGGCGGGGACCAATTTGATCTGGATGACCCGCGCGGATTTCCCGGACGGCGACGAAAACTCTATGTCGGAGGGCACGGTAGCGTCACTGAGCACTCGAACAGGCTGAAATATCGAGAAGTACAAGCTTTAATATCGGAGGAACAGGCTGAAATATCGGCAAGTACAGGCTGAAATATCTAGAAATACAGGCTTAAATATCAGGAGTACAGGCAGAACTATCGGGAAGTACATGCTTAAATATCGGAGGTAAAGGCAAAAATATTGGGAATTACATGCGTAGAATACCTCATTTTGTATAAAGTAAGTGTTCATTTGAGAAATAAACAACATATAAAGATGATACGAACACTATGACGATAAATGTCACCACACACTGCTTATCAATATCCGATTTGTTTGTGTTAAATTCGTGTTAAGTAAACCCACGAAATCAACAAAAAATTAACTCATTTATGTCTAGCGTCTAGAAAAAAATGCCTTGGCAAACAGCGTAGACCCTGATGAGACGCCGCATGAAAGGAATTTCTATAAGAAATATTTTAAATATAGAAATAAGTATACTAGACATCCCTAATTTTGGAAATAAATTTATCCTATTTTGAATGATGGGAGAGTTCACTTGGCATTTATGGGTTAATGTCCCGCAAATAATTCTGATTTTACAGAACTATGACAATTTAAACTTACCGGCATAAACGAACTCGGCAGGTACTCCACCATAACGATGGTAACTCCCCGTACAGTCATCTGCAGCTTTGTAACCAGCGCGTCACCAGCACTGAGGATGTTTAAGGTCAGTCGCGGGAGGGGGTCGGAGTCGACCGGCTGCCAGCATGACACGGGACCGGATTCCGGAAGTAGAGCGTCTTCAGGCTCGTTACCCGGTTTTGAGGTGGATCCCTCGACCCGGACGTACCGGGAGTCACCGTCTAGCATCCTCTCTGTGCATTCTGTACATGATCTTTAAACTTTTTAAGCCCCGTTATGGGAAATCTGGGCTTAATGCAGGTGCGAAAAGTGTCGTCCCAGATTAGACTGTGGATTCAGCACAGGCACATGGACGACACGTTCCGCTTGTATTGCATTTTTTTAAAGATCTCTTCTTAGCAAAAATCCACTTTAAGAGTGTCGTCCCTGATTAGCCCGTGTAGACTGCATATGTTTATCTGGGAGGTCATTTAACGCACATGTATTAAGCACAGTTTTCTCAGAACGAGGCTCAAAATATTTATAGCACTGTTATTTCTTAGGGATTTAAGAGGTTAACCGGTTAATCGGCCGAAACGACCAGTGAACAGGTTGCATTAAAGGGAAAAGGTTAACCTAAAACAAGTTGTTTATGCTTTTTTCATGGAACAATATGTACGATTTAACGTTTTGCGTGCGACATACTGCCAATTTGCGCTGGCGACTAGTTAGAACAACATGCCGCACGTTAGCACGATAATAAATATCGTCTCAACAAAAAACAGACAGCAATGGATCAGTATCTTAGGGGATACGTTTTGGTTAAAGGCGCTTACAGGTTAAACACACTTTTTCTTTTCACTAGATTGAGCTAAAGTTATTGTAAATACGCACTAGATTGAGCTAAAGTTATTGTAAATACGCACTAGATTGAGTTCAAGTTATTGTACATACGCACTAGATTGAGCTCAAGTTATTGTAAATACGCACTAGATTGAGCTCAAGTTATTGTAAATACGCACTAGATTGAGCTAAAGTTATTGTAAATACGCACTAGATTGAGCTAAAGTTATTGTAAATACGCACTAGATTGAGCTAAAGTTATTGTAAATACGCACTAGATTGAGCTCAAGTTATTGTACATACGCACTAGATTGAGCTCAAGTTATTGAACATACACACTAGATTGAGCTCAAGTTAATATGACAAAATAAGGTCATTGGCCGAAAAAATGCGATTTACGCCATTTAATGGCATCACACAAAACCCAAATTAGCAGACAATTCTGAACTATTGAAACTGGTGATTGTACTTTAAGGGCCTGGTATCATAAACAAGCTCAAATTTTAAGCTCAACACTGAAGATGAGATTTCAGTTTCCACTCGGATAAGTATTAAGAATACCGGCTAGATCACGAACAATCTCAAATTTCAGAAAGAATTAATATGCATAATTTTCTACTCAAACTCAGGGTGACTAAAAACTCATAAAAATCCGTGAACACCAAATGAAGCAAACGCATCTCAACAATGAAAACAAGAGATGCCCCCTATTGCGCCGCTTTTAAGCCGCACGGCAGCTATTTTAGAAAAAAGACCTTTGACCTTGAAGGATGACCTTGACATTTCACCACTCAAAATGTGCAGCTGCATGAGATACAAATGTATGCCAAATATCAACTTTCTATCTTCAATATTGCAAAAGTTATGACCAAGGTTAAAGTTTTGTGACAGACACACAGACAGACACATACAATGACAGACAGACAGACAGGTCAAAAACAATATACCCCCAGATCATTCGATCCGGGGGCATACAAATCACTCAAAATTGAGTAAGACTATTGTCTTATGTACGTTCGTGATACTAGGCCCTTGTGCTTGCGCTTTATAGTAAACCTATTTATTGTAGCTCGATTGAGCATAGGGCCTCAGGCTTATTTGAAACACTCTCGAGTCCGTTTCCTGGGACTAGAACCAGTACTTGGTGTTTATAGGGGTAATCTAAAGAACGCTCCCAAAGTGGGGATCTAACCCGCTACTTCCCGACCGCTAGGCGGACATCATATCCACTACACCACTGTGACCCTGATGGCGCTCCCCATGTAAGCTATACATACCAGTAGGAGTAGGTTTGGTCACAACAAATGGCGTGGTGGACTCAATCCTCACTGAAAACGATAAAACAAGGAGGCTTGAGCACAGCGCCTTAACTCTTTGCATGCTGGGAAATTTGTCGTCTGCTAAAATGTCGTCTGCTGAATTTCTAAAATTAGCATTTTCTTCGAATTTTTTTCAAAAAATACCATCAGAATAGCAAACAGTTTGGATCCTGATGAGACGCCACGTTCTGTGGCGTCTCATCTGGATCTAACGGTTTGCAAAGGCCTTCAAAATTCGGTTCCCGCACTGATAGGATTGAGTGTGCAACAGTTTTTTTAAGTTTTTTTTATGAGGCAGATATATTATGTTATATCTTTTATACTGGTAGAGGACATTTTATAAAAAAAATTGTCTTATAAATGAGCCAGGTTCGGGGAAAATTGGGCTTAAAGGGGTCTTTTCACGCTTTGGTAAATTGACAAAATTGAAAAAAGTTGTTTCAGATTCGCAAATTTTCGTGTTAGTTATGATATTTGTGAGGAAACAGTAATACTGAACATTAACCATGCTCTAATATAGCCATTATATGCATCTTTAAACGATTATAAAACCTAAAAATTATAAAGCGTTGCAACGCGAAACGATTGAATAATTTGGAGAGTTCTGTTTTTGTCGTTAAATTTTGTATAACTACGAAGATTGCTTATATAAGGTATAAAATACGTGACGTATGTATACTCGGCGGAATAGCTCAGTAGGCTAAAGCGTTTTTACTTCAGGACTCTGGCAGGACTCCAGGGGTTACTGGTTCAAAACCTGCTCCGGGCAATGTTCTTTTCCTTTTTTTAATTTTATTCTTGAATTTTTACTGGAGCTTTTACGATCCAATGTTTACATTTATCAATATAAAGCATTTAATACATAAGTTAAAAAATGCCAAAATCTGTGAAAAGGCCCCTTTAATGCATGAGCTAGAAGTACCATTCCAGGTGAGTCTATGTAGTATGCACAGGCCTATAAGGGACGACACTTCCCGCTTTTTTGGAATGTTTTGTTTAAAGGAGATCTCATGTAAACGATAATTCAGGATATGCGAACATTAAAACTGTTTCTTTGATTATCCTAGGCAAACTGCATAGGCGTATCTGGGACGACACTATAAGGGCCTGCATTTAGCCCCGTCTTTCTAAAACAAGGCTCATGAACAAGGCTCATGAACAAGGCTCATGCTATCTTTCGTGAAAGCAAAGACGCTGACACTCAAGGGAACAACTTCATCGCTTAACCCTTTGCATGCTGGGAAATATGTCGTCTGCTAAAATGTCGTCTGCTGAATTTATAAAATTAGCATTTTCTTCGATTTTTTTCAAAGAATATTATCAGAAACTGAATAGCAAACAGTTTGGATCCTGATGAGACGCCACGTTCTGCGGCGTCTCATCTGGATCCAAACTGTTTGCAAAGGCCTTCAAAATTCGGTTCCCGCACTGAAAGGGTTAAAAGAATAACAAATGACAGAGGCGCAAAAATGGTGGCTATGACAGTTATTTGATCTCTACATTTGAAAAGGAACCGTGTTCTATACATATTGAATAAACATTTAATGAATCAGTAATTATATTTATGGAAGATCATATTTATCCCATAAATGCCTAGCGTCAGGAAAAAAGGCCTTGGCAAACAGCGTTTACCCAGATGAGACCTCATCTGGGTCTGCGCTGCTTGCTTAAAGGAATTTCTGTAAGAAATATTCTAAATATAGAAATAAATATACTAGACATCCCTAATTTTGGAAATAAATTGATACAATTTAGACGGATGGGAGAGTCCACTAGGCATAAATGGGTTAAATATCGTACCATCTATACAGGCGCTGATCTCCAGCTCGACGTAGTAGGGCCGCGCGGGACGCACAGGCGAGGTCATGGTCACCACGACACCGTCCACCGACTGTCCGCGCAGGCTGACTGTATCCGTGGGTCCGAATATCTGAAAGGGAAGAGTTTGTGCAAGATATAATGTGCATTCATGGGTCCTTTATTAACTCTCTGAAAGGTACTTACACAAAGTTTGGTAAAATGACGATTTTATAAATTATTGTCAAATATTTAAGAAAAGAATTACACATTATGTTGAAAGAAGAAAAAAGAACACTCCTGACTTAGAAACGTGCTGCAAATTTTTGAATATTTATGGACCCTCATCATGCAAAATTGGTAAAATAACCAAACTTATGTAACGTTTTCTTTGATGTTTGGACAAATACGTAAGTATTTACAAAGGGTCAATGGCTCTCAATTATTTACTAAAGCCTGCATGACAAAATCGAAACGAATCATTCAAAATCGGTTAAATAATCTAACGAGGGTAACGTTTTCTTTGCTTATTTGGGAAATAGGTATAGTAATAATATAGGGTTAATGTCTCTCAATTATTTACTCAAGCCTTTATGGCACAAGGGAGGTTCAGTAGGTTTGATACCAGAGGTCCAGGCTAGAATCCCGTGGATTATTTAATCAAACTGTTTTTCTTGCTCTTATAATTAGTAAAGATTATTCAACGCATCATAGTTCTGTGAATTACCGTACCTAATTCTATGTTTCAAAAATATTTTTTTTTAAATGTGAACAAGTCCCTTTAAGGGTCTTCTTAAATCCGTCTTCTTGCCCCGTGTGTTACATGCATGTTTATTGGCACACCGCCGTGGTCATGGTGCATCGACCTTCGTCAGCGATGATCAATGCACAAATTAATAGTTTAATAGTAAACAGTGCCGTAAACCACACATAAATCAACTGAGATCACACAACTGCACGCCTAGAATCAGAGGTAGGCGGAAGATTGCCGCTGATACATTGAGCCTCGTTCGCGTAAAGGGTAACCCTAGATTAATTTGTGTTGTTCATACAGGGGTCGTATTCCAGACGCATCTTAAGTTAAATTTTATTCTTATCCTTAAATTGGGAAATTTTCTTAAGTGTTTCATTTCATATTGCAATAGATTGGCATCAAGATATACATTTAAATAACATCATTATGCCAATGTTATTTAAGGAATACCAAAAAACATGTGTTTCCTTATTTAGTAACGAAATACAAAAGATTGTAATTTTGAACTTAAGTGAAATTATTTAAGAAATGACTTAAGATGTTTCTGGAATACCACCCCAGGCTTGTAAGGGACGATACCTTCCGCCTAGACCGTACTTTTGTGTCTTTCCTTATTACCCGGTGTGGAATGCACAGGCTGATATGGGGCAACACGTGACTCACATGGATTAACCCTTTCAGTGCGGGAACCGAATTTTAAAGGCCTTTGCAAACAGTTTGGATCCAGATGAGACGCCACAGAACGTTGCGTCTCATCAGGATCCAAACTGTTTGCTTTGGATCCAGATGAGACGCCGCAGAACGTGGCGTCTCATCAGGATCCAAACTGTTTGCTATTCTGATAGTATTCTTTGAAAAAAATCGAAGAAAATGCTAATTTTAGAAATTCAGCAGACGACATTTTAGCAGACGACAAATTTCCCAGCATGCAAAGGATTAAGCCAGGTTTTACTAGAACGAGGCTCATGTCATACCAAAACTAACACAAGGGCCGGGCGTCAAACCCGCAATCCTCCGATTTTTAGTCTAGAGTTCTACCAAATTACCGACGCCTGTCCCTTACCTCAACCGGGATGCTCATATTCATTCTTTTATCTAACTCACCTAGCGAATCTAGCCTTCTCTCTATCAGAAATACTGTCAAATCATATATATTTGTCAGCATGAAATTAAATGTTTTTTTTTGTAAAATTGCCTTTTTCGTGAAGCGTTTTTTTCCATCGTTTTGGGACTGGGTCCCTTTGGATTGAGAAAATTAGAGGCGTTTTGACAATATTTGGGAAATTAGTGTTGTTGTTGTTTTGCTTAAAAGTGCTTCAAAATTGAGAATATAAGTGTGTTCAGTATTATATTTACTAAGGTGGAACTTAAATTAATGTGAGATAAACACAAAATTGAAATCTAAAATTATTTTTTCGGAAACCTTAAATTGGGAATTTTTAGCACCCATTTGGGAAAAATATATACGTTTTTCAATTAGAATTGGGGCCAATTACCGGACCCGATTATGAATGGAAAAAACACTGTCGTGGATAGGAAAATTCGTGGTTTTATGAATTTGAAAAAAATAGAAATTTGGGTCAATTATTTTCCAGTGCTTGTGCTATATTCGTCTATCAACGAACTCAGCGAATTGCATTGTTTCGTGAGTAAAAATGACTTTACAATACTCAGCTAACATATGTAGCATTCCCTCGAAAATAAATATTATGGCTACCTACCTTGCCATCCTGGACCGGAAACAGTTGTCCTGTCCGCTTCACGTGGACTGTGAAGCCGGCGACGTTTTCCGACAAGGGCAGCCATATTGATTCCACCGGGGTTCCAAAGGGCAGAGTTACAGTGATCTATAAAACACAAAAACAAAACACCGTCACACAATGTGAGCTGCGTTTGGGGTAAAGGACTTCAAACATGTGCGTAAAGTGTCGTCCCAGATAAGCCTGTGTAGTTGGCACGGAGTAAAAAGGGACGCCACTCTCCGCGACAACTCTCTTCGCTGAGAAGAGATTTTCTTTACACGACAAATACCATAAAAGCGGAAAGTGTTGTCCCTAATTGTATTCGTGGACTACGCAGGCTAATCAAGGACGACACATTACGCACATGTAGTAAGGTCCGTTTGCACAGAGCGAGGCTCATATGTAATACAATCTGTTAACACTCCAAGTAGGGCCGTTGAAATGGCCTTGATTTGCCATTGACTTGAAATGGCCTTGATTTGCCATTGAGTTGAAATGGCCTTGATTTGCCATTGAGTTGAAATGGCCTTGATTTGCCATTGACTTGAAATGGCCTTGATTTGCCATTGACGTGAAATGGCCTTGATTTGCCATTGACTTGAATGGCCTTGATTTGCCATTGACTTGAAATGGCCTTGATTTGCCATTGACTTGAAATGGCCTTCATTTGCCATTGACTTGAAACGGCCTTGAGATGCCCTTGAGTTGAAATGGCATTGCTATACCCTTGACTTGAAACGGCATTGACATACTCTTTACTTAAAACGGCCTTTAAAATTCCTTTGACTGAAGCGGCCTTGATATGCTCTTGACTTGAAGCAGCATTGATATGCCCTTGACTTGAAACGGTCTTGATATGCCCTTGACTTAAAACGGCCTTGATATGCCCTTGACTTGAAACGGCTTTGATATACCCTTGACTTGACACGGGCGATTTGTTTCAGCAAATTTCAGCCCCATAAAAATCACCTTTAATTAATGAGCATATCGAATCTGTAAGCCTGTTTGCAGAAAATGGGTGCTCTTAAAAGAGACACTAAATGTTATAGAAGTTTCACTTTGTTAATATGTATTATTTGTCGAAATGTAGATCTGTTCATGTTTTTGAATGCTTCTGGCATTTCAATACGAAGGAAGGGCATATTAAATGGTTAAACATAACTTCATCTCAATACAAATTGTTGTGCTAGAATTATGCTGATTTACTATTGATATTATTTCTGCCAATATTAAATACAAGAGGTCTTAAATTTGCTTGAAAATATAATCTATTTACCGTAATATAGTTTTAATGTTATTTTCACTGACGAAACTATGGCGTGATATATTATCGAATTATTTGGTACATAATATTAATACATTTGTAATTAGCAAGTTGATTTCCAACAACTTCATTCTGGATCATGGAGTCCAAGCGATCTGTTATTTGAGAATTCTAGCCAATAGGCGGATTGGATTTTTGTTGTGTTATTTTATATATTTCATGCAAATATGAAATCAACATCAATTTCAACACCGATTGTAGATAAATTTTATTTGAAGATAACAGCAGAAAACAACAAACATGCTAAAGTACTTCGTATTGTTCAAACATGAAATTAAGATTTTGGGAATATTTGCCTATTTAAAGATTTCTACTTTTCTTGCTTATTAAACTTTACTTTGATTTTTTTTCAAGTCTCTGATGAAGAGTGGAATATATCTACATGTATACTGCATGTTTGGTTATTTATTGTTTTATTGGTATTGAACTGAAGAATACAGTAATAGAAAACACACAAGAAGGGTGCAACAAGTGATTGAATATTGCGACTACTATTTGTAAATTAATGAAACATGTATATTTATTCATTATTTTATTTATATTAAACACCAAAACATATTGAAATAGTATTTATATTCGATCGCATGGAACTGCGTGTTTTTGTTTTAAAATGATTATTTTTTCGTGAACTCGTAAATTACTTGATTTATTATTTTGGACAAAACTAAAAAAAAATGCAACGATCATTTCCGTTATGTTTTGTTAAGATTCGTGGATGTCAACACAATTAACAAAGGTCTTGCAAACAATAATGATCTTACAGTAAAAGGTTTAAGAAAAAATAACACAAAGAAGCGCCGCTAAAACGTGCTACAATGTGATAGTCACTCACTGCGAGTGTGTTTTTGTAGGACTTGAGTGGTTCCCGTCCGGGCCGGATGTTCTCCTTACTGGCTTCTACTTCCGGGTCATCCACAGATATGTCCTGCGACTGAATGGCTCCCGGTGTTGCCATGGCCTCGATATACACACAGGAGGGCGGGGTGATCGGGGTACCAGCTACAAGTAAACATGTTTAAGCAAATATTGTTAGACGTAGCATAACTTTAATTTAACACAGCCCTGTTATTCCCTTGACATAACACGGCCTTGACATACCTTTGACTTGAAATGGCCATGATAGACTGCTGACTTCACAAGGCATTGATATAAATGCATGGTGAGTGGATATTAGGAAACGAGAATAAGTAAAGATGTACACAGTCATAACGAGAATAAGTAAAGATGTACACAGTCATAACTGAAGATAAGTTCGATGTATCATTCTTTATTAACAAATATGTAATGTGCTTTAATGTGTTAGGATTCGACGTGATCTTAAAGTTTCCCCTATTATATTCTTTACGGAATGCACTTATTTAAACCTACAACAAACCACTGATATCTAAATAGGGAACTGTTGGTGTTGATACATCTTTAAAGTACGTACATGGGCGGTGGGTGGTAACCCCGCATCCCTCCTCGTCACTTCCGTCCTGGCAGTCTACATCACCATCGCAGTGTTGTGTGGACTGGACACATTTACCGTCATCGCACGTGAATTCTCCTGCCTTACAACCTGTGAAAAGTAAACCAATCACAGTGGCGTACACAATATAAGGGAATTAAACCAGTCAACACATTTCTTTGAGTCGGGTCGGCAGGTCGAAAAAAAACACGAGGAACAATATAAAGCACATAATGGCTAGAACGATATAAAGCACATAATGGCTAGAACGATACAAAGCACATAATGGCTAGAACAGTACAAGTCACATAAATGGCTAGAACGACGCAAAGCAAATTATCGCTAGAACGATGCAAATTACATACACAATTATATTGTTTAAACTTTGAACAAAAACGTTTCGTACTTAAATGTCAATGCGATTTTAATGTTTGCTTTAAATGCCATTTAAAAATTGAAGTCGATATAGATTTTATAGTTCCGTTTTAGAAATTCACCATGTATTTGTCGAAAATCTGTTTACAATTTTAAGACTACCATACGTCGACATACATGCGTAATGTGCGTATATTCTCTTAACTTGGGTTTAAAACAACGCTTCAAACGCTTCATCAAATAAACTCTGCATCGTCTATTTCGTAAATTAGCGACCCGACTCGGTATCGTTGGCAAAAGCATTACCCCGGATCCGCAGGTATTTTTCCACCTGCAAATCCGATTTTTTTCTGTACCGATTTGAGCCCTATTGAATATGATGTCTATCTATCTGTTTTGATAAGGGAAAATACGTTGCAGTAGTAAAATGTATAAGTCGTCCGCATTGCGACCCAAAAGTTCCATGTTCGATCTTCACTAGATGAGCTTGAATAATAGTGCTCCTAATGACGTCATGTTCTGGTTCTGGTCACATTATACTAAATATTTACCCTTTATAAATCAATGTAAAAGCGACAACTTTAAGCGAAAATTAATGCAACTTTGTGCGCATAGAGATCCAAATAAGAGTACTGTCGATCACATTGAGCTCATCTAAAACACTTTTTCTAGAACCTGTATTGCTTTAATTTACATTTTATACAGTAAGAGCCACTTGCATGTCATCCTCAACCCAAATCCTTGATAAAAAAACTTTTGAAAAACACTGTTTTATATCATTTTTTACGTTGATCAAAGTTTGTTTACAACTCACGTTAAGGATACACTACACAAAGTAAAGAAAGAACTTAACACAAATCAAAATCGACTGTTTTTGCACCTTCTTTTTTCCGGCCGTGGAATTCTAGTGGAATGTACACCTTTTTCAGTTTAATTGTTTACCATAGTCTCTAACTTTATCATATTTCAGGTATTAAGTCGTGAAGAACTTATCATGCCCTATCACTTTCTACATAAAAAGAACCATAACAATAGTCTAAAGTGTAAAACATGCCTTCGAGTAAACTATGTTTTTTTTAGAGTGTACACCCATACAGGACTCAATTATTTAGTATAATGTAACCTTCTATTCAGACTAAATCGGAGATAATTTTTCATCGTAAGGATCTAACGCCAACGCATAATGGGTCATGTTCAGTTAACGTTTTATTTAGTTCGCAGCTGTCCGTTTTTAACCAATCAAATATCTTTTTATGTAAATGTGTTTAGCTTTTATCCTAACCTAAAGGACACAAAAGTATACCGTAGACGTTTAAGCGATGGTTTAATTGGTAATTGAAAGGTCATCTGGACTGACCTCTAATATGATACCATCATACCTTGTCAGCAGATAATACTAAAGCGTCAGACAGAAGATATTTTTATGAGGTTGGAAGAACGGAAGATAACAATTGGCTTTCTATAAATCCGCGTTCAGTGGAAACGATACTTAGCGCATGAGTGTAAAGTGACGTCTCGGATTAGCCTGTGCAATCCGCACAGGCTTATCAGGGAGAAACACTGTATAACCGTTTAGAAGAGACTTCTTTTTAGCGAAAATTTCCATAAAAGCAGAAAGAGTTCCTCTTGATGAGCGAAATGCACAGGCTAATCTGGAACATCTCTTTACGCACTTGCATTAAGCCCAGTTTTCCGAAAACCCGACTATATACAGCTTACATGCCAAGGTTGTTAATACAAGTTCATAAACACTCACTGCAGTTTCGTTCGTCACTGCCGTCAGCACAGTCCCGTACACCATCGCACTGTCGATACTTGTCCAGACATTCACAGCTCATGCACGCGAAGAGACCTTGGCCATCGCACGTGCAGTCTAAAATAGAAAAAAACATGTTAATATACCTTGGCCATCGCACGTGCAGTCTACAATAGAAAAAAACATGTTAATATACCTTGGCCATCGCACGTGCAGTTTAAAATGGAAAACATTTCAATTGACCATGGCCATCGCACATGCAGTCTAAAATGGAAAACATGTCAATAGACAATGGCTATCGCACAAACAGTGTAAAATGGAAAACATGTCAATAGACCATGGCTATCGCACGTGCAGTCTTAAATGTTGAACATTTCAATAGACCATGGCTATCGCACGTGCAGTCTAAAATGGAAAACATTTCAATAGACCATGGCTATCGCACGTGCAGTCTAAAATGGAAAACATGACAACAGACCTTGGCCATCGCACGTGTAGTCTAAAATGGAAAACATGTCAATAGATCTTGGCCATCGCACGTGCAGTCTGCAATTTGAAAGAAGCACAGGTAGTATGTTCATTTTAAAACAAATGAGCTTGGTCAAATGCTTGTGTGTAAAGCGTCGTCCAAGTTGAGCCTGAGCAGTCCGCACAAACTAATATGGGACGAAATGTTCTCCCTAGATTGGATAGTTAGTTAGGGAGACCTCTTTTAAACAAACATTCCGCGAAAGGGAATAATGTCGTCACTGCTTTGCCGATACGGACTGCACAGGCTTATCTGGGACGACAATTTAGGCTGCACAGGCTTATCTGGGACGACAATTTAGGCTGCACAGGCTTATCTGGGACGACAATTTAGGCTGCACAGGCTTATCTGGGACGACAATTTAGGCTGCACAGGCTTATCTGGGACGACAATTTAGGCTGCACATGCTTATCTGGGACGACAATTTAGGCTGCACAGGCTTATCTGGGACGACAATTTAGGCTGCACATGCTTATCTGGGACGACAATTTAGGCTGCACATGCTTATCTGGGACGACAATTTACGCACATGCAAGTATCATAGTTTTCCCAAAGCTCGGCCCAAACTTTATTGCAATATGCACACTTAATGATGACACAATTAATTCAGCAATACTAAGAACTTCTTTTTGACAAAATTGCCCATATAAATACCATTTCACCAAACAGTTTGTGTTCTAAACATTTTTCCAAAATGTACGGTAAATTAAAGTCAACAATCCCGAATTCACAAGTCTGGGGTCAAATGGACGTCAATTTTAATCCCTGTATCATATATAATATTTGAGCCTCGGTCTGGGACAAGAGTTAAGTAAATGCTCAATACGTGTCGAACTAGATTAGCTTGTGCTGTGCGCACAGGCGAAATTAAGGGACGACAGTTTCCGCTTTTATTGTATTTTTTGCTTTAGTTAAAGGAATTATCTTTTCAGCGAAAATATTGTTTATGCGGAAAGTGTAATCGTACATGCATTAAGCCCCGTTTTCCCAGATTGAGGCCCACATGTTTTGCAATATGTACTTGAATATTTTTTTAAACCATTAATGAAGCAATTCTCTGTATTTCTGTTTTACAAACATGTCCTTGTAATAACAAGGTTTTACTTTTACTTTTTAAGAATGCAAAATGATGTAATATTATGTTACATACTGCAGCCAATTTCGTCACTGCCATCCCCGCAGTCGTCGTGGCGGTCACAGCGGAGAGTATAAGGCAAACAGGCGCCATTGCCGCACCGGAAGGTCCGAACCACCGCGCACTCCTTGATCACTGAAATGTAGGACCAGAAATAGAGACATGCATTTATAGACAAGAACAAGTGCGGTGTTTTTATACACAACAACTAGTGCGTTATATTTCAGACAAGAAACAAGAGATGTGTTTGTCAGAAACACAATTCCCACTATTGCGTCGCTTTGTAGCCATATATTTGACCTTTGACCTTGAATGATTACCTTGACCTTTCACCACTCAGAATGTGCTGCTCCATGAGATACACATGCATACCAAATATCAAGTTGCTATATTCAATATAGCAACAGTTATGACCAAGGTTAACGTTTTGGGACAGACACACAGACACATAGACACACACATACAATTACACACAGGCTAAAAACAATATACCTCCTATCTTTCGATCATAAAAATGATGTGTATGTATACACAATAACTAGTGCGGTGACTTTATAGGTCGGAAAAAAGTTGCGGTGTATTTATATACCAGAAATAGTGCGAAGAATGTTCAGAAACAGTGTGGTGTATTTATAAACCAGAAAGAGTGTATTGATAGAATATTGCCTACATGTAGGACCAGAAACCAGTCCGCACAAGCTTATCGAGGACAATAAATTCCGTGTTAACTTGATTTTCGCTAATAAATGACTTCCTTTAAACCAAAAATACTAAAAAAGCGGAGGTTTCAGCCTAACTGCATTTTTTTTATTAAAAGTGTAATTCCTTTTACACGACAATTACAAGTGTCGACTTTTAGCTTACATTGTATTTTTCGTTTCAAGGAAGTTCCTTCTCTGTGAAAATCCAGTTAAGGCGGAAAGTGCCCCCAGTGGAGACTGCACAGGCTTATCTGGGACAACATTCAACGCAGTTCCACTAAGCAACGTTTTTTCCAGAACGAGGCCCATAAAAACGTCTCCACTAAAATAGGTGGACTAAACTCTGAGAACAACAATCTGAGGACTAAACTTTGAGGATTCCAATATGAGGACCAAATTGTGTTGATTCCAGTATGATGACTGCAATATGTGAACTATAACTAAGGACTACAATTTGAGGACTACTATGTGAGGTCAACCATGTAAGGACTATAAGCTGACGACTACAATATGAGGACTACAATATGAGTACTACAATGTGAGGACTACAGTGTGAGGACTACAATGTGAGGACTACTATATGAGGACTATAAGCTGAAGACTACAATATTAGAACTACAATATTAGGACTACAAATGTGAGGACTACAATGTGAGGACTACTATGTGAGAACTACTATATGAGGACTATAATGTGAGAACTACATATGAGGACTACAATGTGAGGACTAAAATGTGAGAACAATATAGGAGGACTACAGGGTGAGAACTTCAATATGAGGACTACAATTTGAGAACTACAATCTGATGACTTCAATCTGAGGACAACAATCTGAGGGCTTCAATGTGATAAGTACAATGTAAGGACTACAATGTGAGGACTACAATGTGATAACTACAATGTGAGGACTACAATGTGAAACCTACAATATGAAGACTACAATCTGAGGAAAATTTGAGGACTACAATCTGAGTAATAGAATCTCAGGATAACAATCTGAGGACAAAAAATGTAAGGACTACATTATGAGGACTACACTTTGATGACTTATTTTTGCTCTTACCTGAAAAATTAAAGCGGAAAGTGTCGTCCCTTATTGGCCTGCCCGAATTGCACAGGCTTATCAGGGACGACAGTTTACCCTCATGAATTAAGCCCAAATTTTCTATAGCGAGGTTCATTTATTTCCTCGTACCTGGACAGTTTCGTTCATCAGAGCCGTCCATGGGCCCACAGTCGGACTCGCCGTCACATTTGAAGCTCAGCGGGATACAGTAGCCGGAGCGGCACGTGAACTCATCGGGACCACAGGGAGGCACTGCCGGTGGAGAAATAGTTAAAACTTATCGGAAGGTTCATTGCATCGAAATCCTTAGAATAATCGATACACGTTCGAGGCCGTCGTTTCCAGGCTAGAACGTGGTGTCTAGCGGGTAGGTTTAATTTAAACCTATTTATTTTAGCTCTATAGCATCGAAAGCCTAAGGCTTATCGCTACACTTTCGATTCCGTTTCCTGGGCCTAGAACCAGTACTTGGTGTCTTTGGGGAAGGTTTAACGGACGCTCTCACAGTTGGGATCGAACACGTGACCTCCCGGTCGCTAGGGAGAGACCATATCCACTACAATACGATGACCTCTTAGAAACAGTTAAAATTTACTTATTTACAAAAAGTGTCAGCTAAGTTCAGAATGTAATGTACTCCCTTTGGGTTGTATCAAGATTGCGAAAAAATCGCAGAATTACGTTTGAGGGATTAGTGTCTCTAATTGCAACGGAAAACCAATTTTGCAAAGTTTTAACACGTGGCATAATTATTTGTTTGGATCTTAAATTCTTAAATGTTCAAACAAGGAAATCAGAGGAAATAAATGTTCCACGAATAATAAAGGTTTCACAGTATACGACACCAGAGTGCAGTATGATTTGCATTTTTATATTCATTTTGTTAAACTTCGTTTCTCATAATACAACATACAAGTTGTGATTGTTTTACCATAAATGTTACGAAAAGAACAATTTACATTACTAACTGTTATATCTTTGTCCGAAAAATCATCAACACGTTATGAGACCAGGGATAAGTTAAATATATGTACGTTATTTGGACATTCATTACATCAATTTTGAAAATGACTAGAACCTGTTGCTGCCCCCTCCCACATTCCTGCCCCCCTACCGCCCTCCCCCATCCGCCCCTCCTTCCGCACCCCTCCCGCCCCCCCCCCCCCCCCCCCTCTGAACTCACCACCGCAGTCGGCCTCGTCGGACATGTCCAGGCAGTCGTAGAAGCCGTCACATTTAAACTTTACGTTGATACAGCGGCCGTTACCGCAGCGAAATTCGTCCTTGTCACATTGCTTCGCTGAAATGACGTCATATGACACGTGAAAATCATTTCAATGCTGGAATAGAATCTTGCTTCACTGAAATGACGCCATATGACGTCAAGTTTTTTTTAAATTTGCGTCTAATTGACAACGAAAACTCCTGGATAAGCAAATTAAAAAAAAGTGATATTGACAACAAAATGAAACAATGTCGCCCTTGTTGAATTACACAGTTATAATTTGAAGCATAAACTATTTCATGGAAATCTATTTAAGTGCTGGGTTATTGTTCCCACTTCTACCTGTGCAGTTGTTTTCGTCGCTCCCGTCGTGGCAGTCCGAGTACCCGTCACACACGTACTGCTGACCGATACAGTCTCCGTTTGTACACAGGAACTCCCCGGGAGCGCAGGCTCCCGTACAGTTGGTACCCGTGCACTCGAACTTGCCTCGCTTGCACGTGCTGTAAATAAAATAAAATGTAGCCTCTTTTTAGGAAAATGGCGTTTAATGCATTTCATAAAGTGTCGGCCAAGATTAGTCTCCGCACTCCGCACAGGCTAATCAGAGAAGACACTTTTCGCCGTAACTGGATTTTCACTAATAAGAGACATCTTTTAATCGAACAATTCGATAAACACGAAAAGTGACACTTTGTGTCCAATTAAAAAGATCTGTTTTCCCAGAGCTAATCTCGTGTATATTGAGCCGTGCACTCGATTATTTATTGCTCTGGAAAAATGGGGCTTAATTCATGTGTGTTAAGTGGCGAACCAAATTAGCCAGTGCAATCAGGAACGACACTTTCCGCTTTCACTGAATTCTTAGAAGACTATTTAACGATAATCTAGGCAAAAAGTGGTTCCCCTGATGCGGACTTCACATTAGTAAATGCATTAAGCCCCGTTTTTCTAAAGCAAGGCTCAAATATAAGCCAATCACATTTAGCATTTTTCTACTTCTCTATGTCGAGGTGTTTTTTATCTATGGTTCTATTCAATTATTCGTTTAAACTGACGATTATTTATAACGCCAAAGTATGGTAAATTGAGAAATCGGATTAATCAGTCAGCACACAACACATAAATGTAGTATATCAAATCTTGTTGTCCAGTCTTTTCTATATAATATTTTAAAAACTAGATCTGGTGTTACCAGTTCATGCACTCGTGGTGTGAGGAAGTCCCTGGTGGTAGGTAAAAAAAAAAGCTTGGACTCAAACCACCAAAATGGCTTACACATTATTTTTTCTAAACTAGCTCGGATTCAATACGACCAAAATGGCCGTCAATTAATCTAAAAAAGCTCTGACTCCAAACCACCAAAATTGTGCTTTCTCAAATAGCTAAGCCTTGAAACAACGAAAAAAGCTTGCAAATTATTTTTTTCTAAAACCAGCAATATGGATTGCAAATTTATTTTTCACGAACGCTGGGAGTCATTACCAATAATCAAATTATTTTTTCTTAAACTTGATCAGTGATTACCAGTTCATACAGTTTTGTTTCACGGCTGTCCCTGGTAGGTAGGTCTGACCGCCCTGGGTACACGGACAGTCGTCTGCGGGCACTCACTTACCAGTTCAAGCAGTTGTGTTTCACGGCTGTCCCATGTGGATAGTTCTGACCATCCTGGGTACACGGGCAGTCGTCTGCGAGCACGCACTTACCAGTCAATACAGTTGTGTTTCAAGGCAGTCCCTGGTGGAAAGGTCTGACCGCCCTGGGTACACGGACAGTCGTCTGCGGGCACGCACTTACCAGTTCATACAGTTGTGTTTGACTGATGTCCCGGGTGGGTTGGTCTGACCGCCCTGGGTACACGGGCAGTCTGGCCCTGGTAGATATGTCTGACCGCCCTGGGTACACGGACAGTCGTCTGCGAGCACGCACTTACCAGTTCATACAGTTGTGTTTGACTGATGTCCCGGGTGGGTTGGTCTGACCGCCCTGGGTACACGGGCAGTCTGGCCCTGGTAGATAGGTCTGACCGCCCTGGGTACACGGACAGTCGTCTTCGGGAACACACTTACCAATTCATACAGTTGTGTTTCACGGCTGTCCCTGGAGGTTAGGTCTGACCGCTCTGGGTACACGGACAGTCGTCTGCGGGCACGCACTTACCAGTTCAAGCAGTTGTGTTTCACGGCTGTCCCTGGTGGATAGGTCTGACCATCCTGGGTACACCGGCAGTCGTCTGCGAGCACGCACTTACCAGTTAATACAGTTGTGTTTCAAGGCAGTCCCTGATGGAAAGGTCTGACCGCCCTGAGTACACTAACAGTCGTCTGCGGGCACGCTCTTACCAGTTCATACAGTTGTGTTTGACTGATATCCCGGGTGGGTTGGTCTGACCGCCCTGGGTACACGGGCAGTCTGGCCCTGGTAGATATGTCTGACCGCCCTGGGTACACGGACAGTCGTCTGCGAGCACGCACTTACCAGTTCATACAGTTGTGTTTGACTGATGTTCCGGGTGGGTTGGTCTGACCGCCCTGGGTACACGGGCAGTCTGGCCCTGGTAGATAGGTCTGACCGCCCTGGGTACACGGACAGTCGTCTTCGGGCACACACTTACCAGTTCATACAGTTGTGTTTCACGGCTGTCCCTGGAGGATAGGTCTGACCGCTCTGGGTACACGGACAGTCGTCTGCGGGCACGCACTTCTCACCTGTAACAGGGCATATTATGGTTCATTTATGCCTAGTGGACTCTTCATATCGTTCTAAATTGGATCAATTTATTTCCAAATTAGGGGTGTCTAGTATATTTATTTCTATATTTAGAATATTTCTTACAGAAATTCCTTTAAGAAAACAGCGCAGACCCTGATGAGACGCCGCATCATGCCAAGGCCTTTTTCTAGACGCTAGGCATAAATTGGTTAGAATTCATTCAAAAGTGTTGGACGATAAACAAATATTTCATCTTTAAATGCCAACAGGAAAAAAATCAACACCACATATAGATGTATTTTGAATTTAAGAAATAATATTTTTCTATCATGGTTTGTTGTCGAATAACCCACAGTAAGGAGTATAGATGCGTAGGAATTAAATCACGGGTGCGAAGCACGAGTGATTTGATAAGACGCATCTATACTCCTTACTGTGGGTTATTCGACAGCAAACCATCATACAAAAATATTATTTCGATTCTAACACGATTCTGATTGATTTGGTTCAAGCATTTGGACGTGAACTATATTTTTTAATACTCCGCCCTTCTTAGTACAAAGTTCACTATTTAGTGACGTCATTGAATTGTACAAACATATGACGTCATTTTCATTCATAATTATTTTGCAAATGACGTCACTTTCATTGAGAACAACAATCGTAGAAACTAAATGACGCCACGTTTATTGATGCTTCTGAAAAGCTGACATGCTATAAATGTTTCTTAATTAAGTTTCTTAACAAATAACATTATTTCCAGGCGTGGTTATGCCACGTATCACCAAATATACAATTTGTTGTTTCATTACATTTATATACATGCTACATGCATTACTTTTATATCGGGATTTAGCACGTGCCTTTTACTGCAATATTTTCTTTATTTATTTGGAACTATTTTCGAAACATTAAGCTCCGCCCATAATTTATTGCAGAATAACCCACACTTGATTTCCTTCTTTGTCTATAGAAAACAAGTCGCGTGCCGTGTTAGAATTTTAAATAAAAGAATTAAACTCGAGGAATTAATCGCGACAACACAATAAATAAATTACATATATTTTATACCAGTTGGGCGCCTTTTATGCCCAATGAATACACCTAACCTAAAACACCTTTAAATATACTGTGTAATATAGGTACACATTCCTTAAAGCAACATACCCTTTTTTTCATTTTTTGTGCGTGAATTTTACCCATATCTTGATGTACTTGTGTATTGCTATTCCACATAAGTGAACACTTAAATCAGGTTTGAAATAGACACTGTTTTAAAACATATGAGTCGTGTTCTGGAAAAACTGGGCATAATACACGTGCATAAAGTGTCGTCCCAGATTAGCCTGTGCAGTCCACACAGGCTAATCAGGGACGACACTTTCCGCTTGTATGGTATTTTTCGTTTAAAGGAAGTCTCTTCTACACAAAAATCCAGTTAAGGCCGAAAGTGTCGTCCCTGATTAGCCTGTGCGGACTGGGACGACACTTTACGCACAAGCATTAAGCCCAGTTTTGTCAGAACGCGGCTCATATCTTACTCACACCAACCATAGTCTTTATAGAAGATACGCACCATTACTAATATCGGAAACATGTTAAACAAATATACGCTTTTTACTTGTATTTTAAAAATAGTACATTATATGCTAAAAATATCATGTTTACAAGGCAAATAAAAAATGTAATTACAAAACATCTTTATGCTGAGTCAGCTGATAGACAACAGTAAAGCATGGATTTCAATAGAAGCACAATCCTGCGTTTTCATGCAAGCATCTCGCAATTTTGTAACTTTTGACAACTCCAAATTATCTGCCTTGATTCATTTTTAATGCAAATTAGCTTTAAACTTATATACATTTATCGTATATAACACATACTACTGTTCTTTAGTTAAGCAATATTTACTGATAGTTATACGAAGCAATATTTCTAGAGCAATCAATAAATTGTCAGCAACAAAATATCTAGACTTCAGTACTTTGATACTTAAAATATAATTTGACGCCCGAAAAGTTCAAGCAAAGGGTCCTAAACTATTGGTTTTCAAAATCTTCTGAAATCTCTGAAATTAAATGGAACATGACAGGTTTCCTAGGAAATTAGGAGGTATTAAAATTTGCATAAAGGACCTAAAACGGTGCATTCTTAATAATGCATACAAACTAAACTAAAACAAAAAAGGGATTACTACACATTCATTGTTGAATATAAAGTAACATAGATCGTAAATAGGAAAGAAAATTAAATGCGAAATAACCAGTACATGATTCTGTAACTCAATCTTTTTCAACGTTAAACATTTGTTGACTCTGTGAAAAAAAAGCTAAGGAGAAGTCATTAACATTTGCTTAATGGATTTTGGGTTTTAATAAAGACCTGCTTTGTTTATGCTTTCTTCAGAACAAAGATCTTGCAGGAATTAAAATTGTATGCGGACAAACCGACCGACAGTTCTACAAATTATAATAACGCATCGATTTATTGGTTAAATTTCCGTGTAGAAGTGGATAAGGGAAAAATGAGAAGACGCAATAATTAATTTCATGATTGAAACAGTTTGCTAACTTTATTCCCGAAGCAGCATAACGTATTTGAGTACATAAGCCTTGTTTTGGGAAATCTGGGATTTATGCATGTGCGTAAAGTGTCATCCAGGATAAGCCCGTGTAGAAGAAGCCTCATCTAAACGAAAAACATGATAATGCAGAAAATTTCGTCCCTGATTAGCCTGAACGGATTGCACAGGCTCATCTGGGGAAAAAAAATTCTCCGCACATGCATTAAGCCCCGTTGTCCCAAAGCGAGCGTTACATACCACGTTCTACCACCATACATACCAAGTTCTACCACCGTACATACCAAGTTCTACCACCGTACATACCAAGTTCTACCACCGTACAAACCAAGTTCTACCACCGTACATACCAAGTTCTACCACCGTACATACCAAGTTCTATCACCGTACATACCAAGTTCTACCATCGTACATACCAAGTTCTACCACCGTACAAACCAAGTTCTACCACCGTACATACCAAGTTCTACCACCGTACATACCATGTTCTACCACCATACATACCAAGTTCTACCATCATACATACCAAGTTCTACCACCGTACAAATCAAGTCCTACCACCTTACATATCAAGTTTTACCACCGTACATACCAAGTTGTACGACGGTACATATCAAGTTTTATCACCGTGCATACCAAGTTCTACCACCGTACATACCAAGTTCTACCAAGGTACATACCAAGTTCTACCACCGTATATAAAAAGTTCTACCACCGTACATACCAAGTTCATCCACGTCCGTACATACCAAGTTCTACCATCATACATACCAAGTTCTACCACCGCACATACAAAGTTCTACTTGCGAACATACTAAGTTCGTCCACCGTACATACCAAGTTCATCCACGTCCGTACATACCAAGTTCTACCACCGCACATACAAAGTTCTACCAGCGAACATACTAAGTTTTACCACAGTACATACCAAGTTCTACCACCGTACATAGCAAGTTTTACCACCGTACATACCAAGTTCTTTTACCGTACATACCAAGTTCCACGAATCCCTGTGGACAGAAGCATCCCTCCACGCAGGGGGAGGAGTCAGTGGGTGTGTCGTCTGGTCCCCAGCCCAATGTGTCGCACGTCTGCAGGTACGGGGAACCACAGGGCGTGTAAACCTTCCCGTAGTCGCACTGCAACGCTGTGGAAAGAATAACGTTTTTTTAATTATTTTTTAACTTTACATAGGGGACAAAGTGCTATTGTTTAATGTATACGATTTTAGCCTCATTCCGTAAAAACCGTGCTTTAATCATGTGCGCTAACTGTGCTTTAATCATGTGCGTTAACTGTGCTTTAATCATGTGCGTTAACTGTGCTTTAATCATGTGCGTAAAGTGTTGTTTCAGATTAGCCTGTAATTCCACACACAGGATAATCAGGGATGAAACTTTCCGCTTTTATATAATTGTTCGTGTTAAGGATGTTTCTTCTAAACGAAAATCCAGTTTAGGCGAAAATCCAGTTTAGGCGAAAAATGTCGTCCCGATTAGCCAGTGCTTAATGCACAGGCTGATCTTTAACGACATCCTTTGTAAGTGCATTAAGCTCAGTTAGACCAGAACGAGGCTCACATTGTGAAATTTACTCACGGCACAGTTTCTGGGTTCGCCAGCGCACAGGGGTACCAAGCTCGTTACATTTCTCGGCGAAGTTTGCGAGGGAAGTACACAGACAGTCGCAGTCTCCACCCATGTCACATCTGAAACAGACGGCGAATATGATACAGACGGCGAATATGTCACAGACGGCGAATATGTCACAGACGGCGAATATGTCACATACGGCGAATCATTTAAACAGGCGGCGAATATGTCACATACGGCGAATATGTCACAGACGGCGAATGATTTGAAACAGGCGGCGCATATGTCACAGACGGCGAATCATTTGAAACAGACGGCGAATTTGGCATTGTGATGACGTCTGTAAAGTAAACTATATAATAATGATGATGGAGTCGCGCTATGGGAAAACGGTGCTTAAGGCATATTCGTAAAGTGTCGTCATAGATTAGCTTGTGCAGTCCGCATAGGCTTATCAGGGACAACACTTTTCAGCATACACTCGATTATCGTTTACCATTAAAGCGGAAAGAGTCCTCCCTTAATCTGAGAAAAGACTTAATGAACATAAATTAAGCCTTTTTTCACAGAGCGTGTCAATTATTAAATTATTTTTTTCACGTAATCAGTTATCGCCTGTTGTCCGTTATTCGTTAATTGTAAATTTTGCAATATTTTAATTTCGGTCCCTTTTATAGCTCTAATTCAAATGGATGATCCATGGATTACTCACTTTCCAAGTTGTTCTACAAGTCATTTCTGAAGTTGAAAAGCTACACGCTTTTGTGAATGTTACTAGGGTCAAAGCTGTTGAGAAGGTAACTAGGGTTGCGCCCAACCATATATAAAGCGCATCCAATTTGTCAATCCCAAAATGAAGACACAAATTGTATAATAAAAACAAGGAACAAAATTGTCACACAACCATGTTTTCAATTTGAAAAAAAAAGTCTGATAAAGGGAGACAACTCAAACTGAACTGATTGTTTATAATTGAACCCTTTGTTTCAAAATAAATCTATTTTTAGTCGTGGCGACTTTGACCTTGGAGATATTGACGTAATTCTTATGTGCGACACACCGTCCCATGATGGTGAACAAATGTGCCAAATGATTTTGAAATCTCACAATGAATGACATAGTTATGGCCTGGACAAGCTTATTTATGGCCATTTTTTACCTTTAAACTCAAAGTGTGCCCTTGACCTT
Source organism: Dreissena polymorpha (assembly GCF_020536995.1). Classification (NCBI taxonomy): domain Eukaryota; kingdom Metazoa; phylum Mollusca; class Bivalvia; order Myida; family Dreissenidae; genus Dreissena; species Dreissena polymorpha. The sequence goes on from NC_068362.1 coordinate 30,937,057, forward strand.
GGAGATATCGATGTAATTTTTTTCGCGCGACACAACGTCTAATGATGACAAACAAATGTTCACAGTGATTTTAAAATCTCACAATGAACGACAAAATTATGGCCCGGAGAAGCTTGTTCCTCCCGCCCGCCAGCACGCCGGCCCGCCGACATTCGCCAATCTAATAACCAGTTTTTCCTTCGGAAAACCTGGTTAAAAATCAAAAAGGCTGCCATCGTATATTTTCCCAGGGGTTGCATCAATAAAAAACGTGCACCATTTTTTTAATTGACATTTTGAGCGTACAAAACTCTTCGTAGTACATGGTAAAGTATGGTATTTTTTTAAGTAGTTGTGGTCCGGGGAATGAACGTTACCTGCAGGCGTCAAACACACAGTCCTGGTAGTAGAACTTCTCCATCCAGTCTTCCATCTTCTCTCGGCAGGCGGAGAACACGTCCCCCGTCACTATGAGTGAACACATCTGGGTCGCCCACGGCTCGCGATGCTCCACTCCCTGCGCATGCGCAGAGAAACAAAAATAATTAAAGGAGTTTTCACTTAATCATATAATCAAGCTCAATTGCGCCTAAACCCTGACAAGTATTACTTGTCATCTCTACCATTGTTCATTCAACTGATATTTAATAAGCCTCACTCTGGGAAAACGGGGTTTAATTCATATGCGTGAAGTGTCGCACCAGATAACGGGGTTTAATTCATATCTGTGAAGTGTCGCACCAGATAACGGGGTTTAATAAATATGTGTGAAGTGTCGCACCAGATAACGGGGTTTAATTCATATGTGTGAATTGTCTCACCAGATAACGGGGTTTAATTCATATGCGTGAAGTGTCGCCTCATATAACGGGGTTTAATTCATATGTGTGAAGTGTCGCCCCAGATAACGGGGTTAAATACATATGTGTGAAGTGTCGCACCAGATAACGGGGTTTAATTCATATGTGTGAAGTGTCGCACCAGATAACGGGGTTTAATTCATATCTGTGAAGTGTCGCACCAGATAACGGGGTTTAATTCATATCTGTGAAGTGTCGCACCAGATAACGGGGTTTAATTAATATGTGTGAAGTGTCGCACCAGATAACGGGGTTTAATTCATATGTGTGAAGTGTCGCACCAGATAACGGGGTTTAATTCATATGCGTGAAGTGTCGCCTCAGATAACGGGGTTTAATTCATATGTGTGAAGTGTCGCCCCAGATAACGGGGTTAAATACATATGTGTGAAGTGTCGCACCAGATAACGGGGTTTAATTCATATGTGTGAAGTGTCGCACCAGATAACGGGGTTTAATTAATATCTGTGAAGTGTCGCACCAGATAACGGGGTTTAATTCATATGTGTGAAGTGTCGCCCCAGATAACGGGGTTTAATTCATATGTGTGAGTGTCGCACCAGATAACGGGGTTTAATGCATATGTGTGAAGTGTCGCCCCAGGCTAATCAAGAGTGACACTTTTCGACTTAACTGGATTTTGCTATGGAGACGCTTTCTTTAAACGAACAATAACACAAAAAAGCAAAATGTCGCCCCTTATTAGCCTGTGCTGACTACACAGGCTAATCTGGGATGACACTTTACGCACATACGTTAAGTCAGTTTTCCCAAAACAAGGAAGTATTAATTGTTAATTCATTCAAATTAACCCATTTATGCCTAGTGAACTCTCACATCCTTCTAAATTTGATTAATTTATTTCCAAAATTAGGGATCTCTAGTATATTTATTTCTATATTTAGAATATTTCTTACAGAAATTTCTTTAGGCAAACAGCGCAGACCCTGATGAGACGCCGCATCATTCGGCGTCGCATCTGGGTCTACGCTGTTTGCCAAGGTCTTTTTTCTAGACGCTAGGCATAAATGGGTTAATGTACTAAGTATTCAAGCTCGTTTGCTCCCAACGTCTTTAGGTTATTACGACGAACTTGAGCATGTTTCCTAGGTAGTACCAGCACTTGGTGTCAATGGGTACATATTGAGCACGCTACCATATTTGGAATTAAAGAGCGCTTGACTTTGCTTGACTCCGCTGCGTCAAAATGGTCAACTTTGAAGTCGCGAAGACAGGTTACAGAAATGGATTTCAAAAGACACGATAATTCATCAGTATTTAAATTTACACAAAAACAGGTCAAATATATACTTGTTACATATAATGACTGTTCTTTCAACAGATATTAAATTAGTCTGGTTCTTGGAAGACTGGTATAAATGCATGTGCGCAAATTTCCGTCCATAAATCAGGGACTACATTCTCCGCTTGCATGGATTTTTGTTTTGTTTTAAAGAAGTCTATTTTAAACGAAAATCCAGTTGAGTGGAAAGTGTCGTTCCTGTTTACCATGGGCTAACTGCACAGGCTGGGATGACAATTAACGCATTTGCATTTAGCCTAGATTTCTCAGAACGCAGCTCGGGCTCATTTTATGATAGCACGTTATTCCTCAACTCACATGGCACGGGTCGAGCTCTTCGGGTCGAGGTGTCGGAGCGTCCGCGCAGGCGGTGCTAGTTTTCCAGTCGTTTGCAAAGTCAACCACGTTAAGGCCTCCGTCATTGTTCTGTCGCCCATCAAAGTTGCCGCAAAGCCCCTCCACGTTGTTACGCCAGGACCCATCCAGATAGACGCCAACGCGGGTACCTGCGTGTGAGATGTATGTGCTTTCTGTTATCAGTGCTTTTTGCGGTCAATTTCGGGGCCGATCTTTGGCCCCATTCCGAATGTCAACAAATATTTATTTTTCCCAAATGACGGCATAAACTTAAAAATTGAAGGTTTATGCCTACACATTTACTATGTTGAACATTTGTAGGGATAGTATTGAAAACAACCTTTTTTCTCAATTGTTAAAGAATTTGTAAGCAAAAAAGTGCATTGCGATTTTCCTCAACCGATAGGGCTCCGTCCCCATTACCAAAATGGTGAAAACAACACTGGTAATGGGCGTTTCTTTGCTTTGCATTGAATTAAGTCATTCGTGTTTTTATGTATGCATAAGCATAGTGTCGTGATCTCAAAACAGTTATTTACTTACATTGTTATAGTTGCTATCCATATGTAACATCTTCTTCTATCAAATAAGTCATTATTCAATGTATGCTCAAATTCGTATGATACAATATGTATTTTGAACGCATTACCGAATAAACTGTTCATATGACGTTAACACATTTTAGGTAAAAATAAACAGTTCTTGGGTATTTCGTTTAAATGTTTTGTCCTGATTAAAAGCGTTCGAAACTTGAACTACATGTACAGTGTCGCGCCATCCTCGTGGAAAGCATGAGCTTTCATGTTTGATTTCTTACTTAAAAAGTAAGTTGATGTGTAGAGCATTTAAGAACTAGCAAACCTTTATCTAAGTTATAAACACATTGTTTATGCTGTATCAACAACGCTATGGTTGTAGAGATAGGTCCGTATGCAAAAACAAATGGCCATACTTCTGCCAAAACTCATAGATGCCAAAATGCTGTTCTTTATGACAATAAAGGTGGGTTTCCACTGCCGATCCGATCAACTCGATCATCCCGATCACCGAAATTTCCCGACCAAAGCCGACCAAGCTCGACTAGAAAGGGTATACACGACTTCTTCTCGACCTCTTGTCGATAACACACGACCCCCACACGACTCATTCACGACGTCCACTCAACCATCTATCCGATTACCGCTCGATCATCTCGACCTATACGCGAGCCCCATACGATCTCAACTCAACCAAGTGGACCTCAGCTCGATCGCCACCAGATCTTCACACGACCAGATCGTGATGGTCGTACTACAGTCGTACAAAGCGATCTAAAATAACTCGGGTAGAGGTCGAGCCGATCGTGTACAGAGCTCGTGTATAGTTGAATAGCAATCGGGAAGTGATCGTGTACGGTCGAGTCGCCGTCGGGTAGCAGTCTAGTAAATCTGTACATCAAATCGAATAGAGGTCGAGTGGATGGTGTTGCGATCTAAAATAACTCGGGTAGAGGTCGAGCGGATCGGGTACAGATCGTGTAAAAGATGTCAACCCGATCGCCACACGATTGCTCCACGATCAACTCGATCTTCTACTCGACTAATACACGACCACTTCCCGAGCGCTTCTCGATCCATTTCCTACTCGACAGCTACTCGATAGTTTTTGGCATGTCAAAAAATATCGGGTAGGAAGCCCGACCAATGCCAACCTACCCGACCGTCCCCGACCACTCATGCTGACCGAACCAGACCGATCGAGTTGATCTGATCGAGTTGATCTGATCGGCAGTGGGAACCCAGCTTAACAGTAATTGTACAGTTATTGTATATACCTCCACGTGGACCGCGTGCTGTCGGCTGCCCGATTGCTGATTGGCTGATTGTTCTGATAAAATTGGGCGCAATGCATGTGCGTAAAGTGTCGTCCCAGATTATCCTGTGCAGTCCACACAGGCTAATCAGGGACGACACTCTCCGCTTAAATATGATTTATTGACAATCCGCGTCGCTGGCGGGACAATAGCTAAGGTATGCACTTATAAAAGCACAAAGCATTCAATAAAAATAAGGCTGACCGTATACTGTTTATGTATTCCATGTCAAGTATTCAATTATATGTTCACCATAAAATCATACTAGAATATGCAAATGTACATAAATAGAAAGATATTTGATAGATTTAGGAGATTTCGATCATTGAATACTGGTATATATTTAAAAAATGAAAAAAAAAATATCGGAAAAGAAAATCTATAAAAAAAATAAGTTGGGCCGACTTACCTTCCCTTTTTTATAAAGATGATAGTGGAAACAAGCATGTTCTGGGCCGGTTTCTTGAAAAACCTTCATGCATGTACGTTACGTATCGTCCCATTTTACCCTGTGCAGTCTGCACTGGTTAATCAGGGACGACACTTTCCGCGTTTATGGAATTTTTCATTTGAAAGAAAAATCTTCTTAATTTAAATATTGCAAGATCTTGTCGGAAAGTGTCGTCAAAGATCAGAATGTGCGGACTGCGCAAGTTACTATGTGACGATACCTTACGTACATTGATTGTGACAATACCTTACGTACATTCATTGTGACGATACCTTACGTACATTCATTGTGACCGGTTTTCCCACATACCGACTCATGCACATTTTGCCTTTTTTACTAGAAACATACCTTCGTCATATTGCACTGTGACCTTCAGTTTAGGCGCCCGAACGAACACCCACAAACCGGACCTGCTGATGGTGAGCCCGTGCGTCTTGTAGGCACTTCCGGTCACCGTGATGTTGTCCACGGTGGGCGGCATCCCCCGAAGGAGTCGAACCGTGACCCCGTACATGCGCACAGTGACAGCCTTTGTGCACGTGACACCTGAAAAAATAACACGCGCGGTTCAGATATTTATTGCCACGCGTGCACTGTATATAGAAGCATGGGATGTCTCTACTCCAGATTTACTTTTTTCCACAACCAAGCCCATTCGGGAATAGCCTAACCAAACCTAGCCATGCCTAACCAAACCTAGCTATGCCCAGCCAAACTTAGCCAAGCCTAGCCAAACATAGCAAAGCCTATCCAAACCTAGCCAAGCCTAGCCAAACCTAGCCAAGCCTAGCCAAACCTAGCCCGTTCTGTTAGTCTATGAGTTGAAGTTTTTGCATGTATAAGGACAAATCTATATCAATAAGTTCTATATTGTTTGATATATTTTATTTACCACATGTTCCGCGTTAAATACCTGTATTCTCATAATTGTTTGTGTGTGCAGATTTGTAGGTGTGCAACAATGTATGAATCTCCACAAAGGCTAATCTGGCGCAACACTTTCCGATTTTATGCTATTGTTTCGCCTACAGAAACTCTCTTGTAAGCGAAAATTCAATTAAAGCGGAAAGTGTCGTCCATGCGGACTGCTAAGGCAAATCTGGGATGAAACTTTACGCATATGAATAGCGTTTCGTTTTGAACTAAATCGCATTGTTATAAAAACGAATCAAACATTTCGCAATAAAAAGTATTAAAATGAACCAAAACGTGTCATTACGAGCAATAAGATGAGTCGTAACCTTCGACACTATATGACTACGCACATCGTTAAACTAAAATACACCGGAAAACACAATCGTTTTGTCTTATATATGAGTCGCGTTCTGAGAAAACTGGGCTTAATTCTTGTGCGTAAAGTGTCGTCCCAGATTAGCCTGTGCAGTCCGCACAGTCTAATCAGGGACGACACTTTCCGCCTAAAACTTGATTTTGATTTTCCTTGAAACTAAAAATACCATACAAGCGGAAAGTGTTGTCGCTGATTAGCCTGTGTAAACAGCGCAGGCTTATCTGGGACGACACTTTACGCACATGCATTAAGCCAAATTTTCTCAGAACAAGACACATATATTCATGAAATACATGAAATACGACGTGCTGTTCTAGGGAGTGTAATTCATACGAGATGTTAATGGCTAACTGAAAATATCATTTATTTCCAACATAACATAAGCCATGATAAGTAAAAGGAAAAAGTTCAAGCATCGTGTTATGCCAGTCGCGTCAATGCTTTTTTACAGATGAATGAGTGGCCATATCTAACACGGTAACACAGCGTGAATGTCAATATTTCTTTGATCACTTGACCTGTCACTAATAGATTGATTCGCATTTTGCCGCGGTAGTATAAATTCCGCCCCGACGTCTGTTACAGGGTTGACGTCAACTTCTCAAACAAATCGATTAACATCGCCCCCTATTACCAAACTTGAATAAACTTTTTTTAAGTTTTTAACAAATGATATGCAGGTAATATGTCGGGTTCAAAAGCTTGTTATATTGAGTATCATTTAATGAAGTGTCATAGCATGTAATATCATGTAAATTTTCGTCTGAAAAAGACTATTTTGTCAGCGCATAAACGCTCAAGCAATGTTCTTAGTTTAGTTAGTAACACCACTCAATCGTTGTTCTGGGACAACATTTCCATTTATGGCAAACTATAATTATTTAAATCCTTTAATCCTGTAATTTTATGTGAACCGTCAACTACAGTGAAAATTTATCCAACAATTTGCATGTACGCACAGATCAGAAAGATATATACATATATTTCGGCAAAGGTAACATCGTATGGTTCACATAAAAATAATCTTTTTTAGCAAATGATGAAACACAATTTATTTTATTTATACAAGAAAAAGCGATAAACTACTAACGGAGTGCAGGATCACGGTAATTTGTGGGGTCCCAATTAAACGTTAACTCTTTCACTGCTGGAACCGAATTTTGAAGGCCTTTGCAAACAGTTTGGATCCAGATGAGACGCCACAGAACGTGGCGTCTCATCAGGATCCAAACTGTTTGCTATTCTGATAGTATTCTTTGAAAAAAAATCGAAAAAATGCTAATTTTAGAAATTCAGCAGACGACATTTTAGCAAATGACAAATTTCTCAGCATGCAAAGGGTTAATGGATGTCAACACACCCGTAAGTGGTGCTTTTTCAGATAACTTTTCAAAATAATTTTTCTCAAGAATTTCAACTAGTGCATAAAAGAAAGATTGTTATGCTGTTTATTTCAATGTGAAATACATTAGAAATACTTTATTTAATAAGTCTGTGTTCATGTTAAAAAAATCAGTGTACACTGCACGTTTATGCTTCGCTCAACGTGAAATTGTTTCACCGATTTCAGATATACTACAGGATTTATTCTTATACTTATAAGATATCGGCACAAACTACAGGAAAAACAATCTTTTATGCACGTTAGATTTATGCAAATGTATTTCAATAACTATAGATATTAAAAAATAAAGTTTTTAACGGCGTGTTAACATTCTGTCTAGTCCGTGTGTAAATCTCTGACAACCCCGTTGATTCTGCACCCAGCTAATGGGATTAAGTGAGGTGTTTCCTATTATCAAAACCCTCCATTTTATTAAAGAGCATTCTAGGCTGAATGCATTTAAGAAAAGAAATTTGTTAATGCGATATATAAGAGAGCGCTCGACACTTATAAATGTTCACAGTTTGTTGTTGTTTTTTTACTTTTATTCCGGCTAATTTTAAAAGAGCGTAACCATATTTGCGCAAGTTTCCCATTCTAGCTTTCAATCTTAAAGCGGGTATATACGATTTAGTCAAATATTTATGAATTTATATAAACTGTGTAAAAAACTTATTATATATATATATTTCAATATAAATTAAAATAAAAGTTAAAAAGAACATGTGTCGAAAAATGCGAGATAAGCCAGATATTTAATTCTGAAATTGAAAACGGCTGTACAGCCGAATTCGCCAGCATGTATACCATACATGTACGATGTGCATCTAAACTTAGTTTAACGGTTTATTTGAAATTCTGCAACGATATCTATTCATACGACACACGAACACTATCTCCGATCCTAATACAAAGACGAATGCTTCGGTTATTGTAGGAAAATATGTACGTCACTATCGGCTCGGGGCGCTAATTTGTCTTTGCTGCATTTTATGAAATTCGGCTTTAATGTATAATTTGTCTTGCCTATTTTGTGTTATTGTAACATATTTTATCAATATATTACAATTAAACACTTATAAAAAATCGTATATACCCGCTTTAAACCATAACAGTGATTTCTATGGGAGCATCAATAATGTGTTTGCATACAGGTCGATACAAGAATAAATTAACGAGTGTATCTAACTAAAACGTTTCGTCCAGTAAATCAATCATTCTTTAAAAGGCTATACTACTGCATATATCAATTATCTAGTATAATGTAACCTCTATATTGAAACTTAGCAGATGTTTCATGATTCTTTCGTCAGCGTTCAGAAACTCGACCGGTGTTCCGAAATTATTTTGATGCGTGTGAACATTCTCCTGTTTTTTTCTGGTTATTTTGTCCGCTTGCTAATACTCACCATTTGTCCTGTACTAGTTCGTCTGCGTATTGACACTCCGAAGTTTCTTCGGACTATTTCTAAGGGTATTTACACTTACCCTCGTCCTTGAACATTCCCATCCGCGGATGTCCACTTACCGGTTTCTTTCGCGCATTTGTAAACCCCTTAATATTCCAGAATATACACCATGGTCAAAGACTTTTTCGTTCGTTTATAAACACTCACTTCCTGAAGTCAATTTTCTGAACTTTTTCAAAATAATTTTTTGATATAACTTTGATCATCATGCTCAATTTGCTATTCATAAAAACGTTTTTTAGTTTAAGTCCGACTCAACCCTGAGTTTATGAAGGAATATCTGCATAACATATTCTTATAGTAGAGATTATAGATTGTTCCTGAGCTGATCGACATTTTCAATACTCCGCTGAGTGGATACTTAAAAGCCCATAAACACTCAAAATCTATCTAACGGATGTTTCGTACAATACTTCGAAAAATAAAGTTAGCACATAAAAAGTCAATGTTCCTTTTAGCATAGCCAAACTTTCGACGCTGGATGTGGTCTGGTAAAACTAACATAGATTTAACGCGATACAAAATGTTCGTTTTTTTTATATTTTCGTGTCACAATATATTCCATGTGAATTTTCTGCTACGATAAACGAGCATTCACGAGCTAACGCGAGATTGGCTTTTGGAAGCTTCGGAAGCACGACGTCAGCTTATGATTTAAAAACAAAACAAAACGAGAATGTTCTTGCTACTTGTCCCTGGCGCAATCAATTACAAGTTTATTTGGACTATAATGTATACGTTATGACAACTCACCCGTCGTACCGCACGGCATGTTCTGAACGGTGACGTCAAACGCTCCACCGGAAGTGGCGTCACGAACAAGCGTGTAGGAGCACACGCCCTGGAAGGAATAGTGGCGTCCGTCAAACGTCTTGTAGTGCGGGTCGCCCGCCGCCCAGCAGCTTCCTGTATTGCAAGTTGCCACGTGTATCAGTGATTTACAAGTCATCAAAAAGTACCACGTGTTATAACCCTAAAGTGTCCTAATAAACCGTAACGCGACTTAGCTAAATAAGTTGAATAACAACGTTTTTTTTATAGTTTTATTTTGCGTTTTTTATCTAAAAGCAGCGGGTCAAGGCGAACCGAAATCGCGTCATAAAACATAAGGTGATTAGCAAATCATGAAAAGTCAAAACAGTTTACAACCTTTCATATCGAAAAGTAATTTATTAAAAGCAACCAAAGCGTGCCATACCGCAATTTGTGATAAGAACGAACCAAAATGTTTTCAATGATACATAACTAGTTTATATGAACCCAAACGATTCATGACGGACAGCATCGTTTCGTCACACGCTTAACGCTTAAAATATGCGAATACAAATATTAAAGGCCTAAAACACTATATAACACCCATGTTTACTGTAAATTATTGTTCTGGGAAATTACATGTTGAAACCAGCAACTGGTACGAAAGAAACTATTTACAGAATCGAAGCATCATACTAAATGTTATAATGTTTCATTTGAGCCTGGTTCTGCGAAAACCGGGCTTAATGCATGTGCGTAAAGTTTCGTCCCAGATTAACCTGTGCAGTCTGCACATGATAATATGGGATGACGCCTTTCACCTTAACTGGATTTTCGCCTACAAGAAAAAAGAAAGATACCATACAAGCGAAAATCGTTTTCCCTTATTAGCCTGTGCAGTCGGCACTAACTTATCTGAGACCACACTTTACGCACGTGCACTAAGCCCTGTTTCTCCCAAAACGCGGTTCATTTCATGGAGCTAAAAATAAGCGGCGAATACATGCTTGTGGTAATCCTATGATAATTTCCTTTTAACTCTTGGTGTAATATACTGGTGGTGTTTAACCTACCTGGGCAGTTGTTGTCCTTTTCGACGACCCACTTCTGACCCTGACACCGTCTGTAACAGTGAGGTCAAAATTTGGGACTTTCAGAGTGGGTAATCACGTGATAGTCAAGATGGCGACGTCAATGCCGTTACAGGTATATTTCGCCGTTTGAAACCTTTATTACTTGTGTTTAATTTTTAAATGGCGCTCACTATCCAGAAATATCAGTGAGAAAGTGCTAAGCGTTTATTTCGTATTAAAATTTGATTTATATATCGAATTAACGCGGTGTGAGTTTTCTTAATGGAGCTGCTAATAGGTCACCCCGCTAAGAAATTTCGCAATGAATAAAGTCGATATTTTAAGCGAATATTAATACGAAATGAACGCTTATTACTGTCTTGCTAATATGGAATCTTTTGTTTTAAATGGACTATTTTTCGAAACGTGATTTTGCAGGATATTGTAGTCTATTGTTTCAAATTTAAACAATGATCTTAATTATGCAAATCTTGCAAATTTTAAATAGATTCAAATGTATCATAGAAAAGCATATGAACTGCCCAAATGCACAATTGAAAAGTCGGAACGTGTGCACATATAATTAATTGCATGCGATCCGGGAATATATATATTATTTAGTTAATGATCAAGTTTCAACTAACGATATTTATAAACTCATTTAATTTTAAAGTACATATATATGAAAAATTATTTATATTTATTCAGCGTAACAACATTGGTCAGACAGGCCGATGTGCTGAATCCGTTTAACGGCAATGTAGGCTTTGGGCTTAAAGAAAGCCCTCTGATCATGTTCAGACGAGAGATGTTATAAAGCGCCACTTACAATTCTTTGCAGCCTGATTTGACGATTTTTCCCACTGGAAACCACTCCGTTCCGTACTGACACGGGCATTCCCCTGGGGACACGCACTGACCCTGTAAAATACAGCCAGCCCGGGGGTAGGGGTAGGGTTTATACAAGTGCAGGGTAAAATTGTACATTATCAAAATTGTCGCGCATGCGTGAAGACTATTATATCATTTTTGACATTTTAGTTGACTGAGTATGATCGTCTTAAATTGTGACAAGCGAAACAGAATATAACTAATAACAATACGTGCGAATATGCTTTATAACCAAGTGGAAAATAATTACATACGCTTTGCGAATCATTAAACAAATAGCTCTTTTTGAGGATTAATTACATTTTTATATATTGATTTTTTTAGTTTTAAACATTGAATTTAATAGAGAAATGTAATACATTATGCAGAAACATAGTTTGCAATGTAAATGTTCATTTCAGCTCGACTTAAATGTTAGCTATTGTCTTATTGCTACACTTTCGACTCATTTCCTTGCGGAAAACCAGTATATTGGGTCCCGGAGTATGGATCGAAAACGGGGCCACCCGATCGCTAGGTCGAAACAATGTCTATGAAGCCACAACGACCTTAAATAACGTTGATTAAGTGCGTCATGGATATGGCCCGCAATGCGTGCGTTTTGTTCAACTTACATCCGGCGCCATGGTGGTATTCTCGGGACACCCACATCCGGTGTACACGTAGCCCGGCCCGCAGTCGTATCCGTGAGTCTCACACGTGCTCTGGCACACGTGACTGTCCTCCAGGTAGCGCTGGTTACGCGGGCACGTGACGCCAGTGAGGCAGTGCTTCACGAGCGCGCATTGCCACGCGCCGTTAACACACGTACTGTTTTGAGAAGAAAAAGATGTTATAATAAGCCCCACTCCGAGAAAAACTGGGCTTAACCCTTTGCATGCTGGGTAATTTGTCGTCTGCTAAAATGTCGTCTGCTGAATTTCTAAAATTAGCATTTTCTTCGATTTTTTTTCAAAGAATACTATCAGAATAACAACCAGTTTGGATCCAGATGAGACGCCACGTTTTGTGGCGTCTCATCTGGATCCAAACTGTTTGCAAAGGCCTTCAAAATTCGGTTCCCGCACTGAAAGAGTTAATGCATGTGTGTAAAGTGTCATCTCAGACTAGCCTGTGCTGTCCGCAACAGGTGAATCAGACGACACTTTCCGCTTTTATTGAATTGTTCGTTTCTATGAGGCCTCTTCTAAATGAAATTCAGTGAAGGCGTAAAGTGTCTTCCCGGATGTGTCTGTGTAGAATGCACAGGCTAATATGGGACAATACTGTACGCATACACATTAAGTCCAGTTTTCCCAAAACTAGGCTCAAATAATGAACGCCAATCTGGTGGGTACTGCGCATGCGTGCCAATGTCGCTCATGCACTTTGTGTTGGAAAATAGGAAATAGATTAGTAAAGTAATATGAAAGGATCTTTATCCCCCGTCAAAGGGGGAAGGATATAGCATTCGCATTGTTCTGCCGTCAATCCGTCCGCCCGTCCGTCGTTCCGTCCGTCCGTCTGACACAAAATGTATTATTTGAGGAGGATATAAATTCAACGATTTTGCTTGTTTTATTTGTATGCGTGCATGACTATGTCTGTAGAGAACTTAATAAAAGTTCAACAATATTTAGAAACAAGTAATTGCGTTGAAATAATATCCCCGCTTTCTACTAATTATTATCTAAACACCTATGCAGTTTTATGCTGACACCTTATAAAGTTTCTGAATAATAGACCTAAACAGTTTGTGACCGACGGACGGACGGATGGATTGGCGGACGGATGGACAACGCCAAACCTATATCCTTTGGTAAGGGAGTGGATAGAAAAAAATCAACCGAAAAGTGTAATATGAAAAGAGAGTTAACTCTTTCAGTGCGGGAACCGAATTTTGAAGGCCTTTGCAAACAGTTTGGATCCAGATGAGACGCCACAGAACGTGGCGTCTCATCTGGATTCAAACTGTTTGCTATTCTGATAGTATTCTTTGAAAAAAAATCGAAGAAAATGCTTATTTTAGAAAATCAGCAGACGACATTTTAGCAGACGACAAATTTCCCAGCATGCAAAGGGTTAAATGCGCCTTCAACGATAAAGTTTTACGTGCGTGTGTGTCTGTGTTAGATTACGCAAATATAAATCAATAATAATTTATCTAAACAAGATATTGTGTAAACATTTGCATTCTGGCCAGAAACAAACATTGATACGTCGTTAGTTTTCAGCAAAAAGCAACATCCTTTTCAATAAATGAACGTAATGACGGACGTTGTGTTTACGACAGAATAAGAAGATTAGTGTTCGCAACATCTGTCGGTAATCGAACAAATGAGCCGTCCCTAAAACCTCAGAATAGAAAACAATATGTTTTTTTTTCTTTCTAGTTGATGTTTGGCTCGATACATGTTTTGTCAAAAGCGTAAACGACACCGTGAATTGAAGAAATCACAGGGCATGATGGCATATGTTTCTACCAATCTAGAACAGCCGCGCTCTGTGTAAACCGGGATTAATTAGGGTGCGTAAAGTGTCGTCCCAGATTAGCCTGTGCAGTCCTCAAAGGCTTATCAGGAAAAACACATTGACACGTTAAGCCTACATTTGATTTTCGTTAAAAAGAGACTTCCTTTCAACGTTAAACTTTTCAAGCGGAAAGGGTCGTTCCTAGTAAGCCTGTGTGGACGATACTCGACGTACGTTCTTTAACCCATTTATGCCTAGTGGACTCTCCCATCTTTCTAAGGTGGATCAATTTATTTCCAAAATTAGAGATGTCTAGCATATTTATTTCTATATTTAGAACAATTCTTACAGAAATTCCTTTAAGCAAACAGCGTAGACCCAGATGAGACGCCGCATCATGTGGCGTCTCATCTGGGTTTACGCTGTTTGCAATGTCCTTTTTTCAGGACGCTAGGCATGAATGGGTTAAACCACATTTTCCCAGAACGAGGCTCATTTTTTTAATGAAGAGTATACACATGTCACACGTGTTTGACAATGTAAAATTTCATTGTATAACAGTAAAGCTTGCATTTCCCTCCGTTCGGAATTCTTAAGTTATGCCCCTTTCTTCACGTGGAGTTTCTATACGACGTTTATTTCAGCTTTCTTTATGCAGGAACATTCGGCCTTCTTCATACAAAAACATTCGGCGTAAACAATGTTCGTCAATACTGTGATAAGCACGAAGCTGTTAAGTCATAATTGTTCTTTCGTGGGACATTAATTTGTACCAAAAATGACCGACGCAAATACATTAATTTACGAGTCCTTTACCTTTTAACCACGAAATAAAAATGATCTAACATAATTGAGGCCTGAATGACATGATAATGACATTCCTCCATTTACAACTTGTTCACATGAGTGATAATACAACTTTATAACATAATAAAAAAATGATTAACAAAAACTCCAATAATCAAATATATCAACGCATGTGTGCAAATACGCAAGCTTGAGCCAAAAAAAAATAGGTCGGTTTCCGGTCGCCCGACCGTGTCTCCCGAATTGGCGCCGACCCTTAACTTTTTATTGGGGTGCCGAAAAAAATAATTTTTTGTACTTGTTTTAAACGTTTTGACCTGTGTCCTTTTACACCGAAAGACACACAAAAAAATCCCTACCTACCGACCCTGTTTTTTTCCGAGGAGACCGGAAACGGACCTATTTTTTTTGGCCTTGGTTTGAATTTGTTATTACCGTCATAGGCCTGAACCAATAGTCAAAAAAAGAAAGGAAGGATACATTTGAGCCTCGTTCTTGGAAATGGGATAAATGCATGTGCAAAAGGTATCGTCCCAGATTAGCCTGTGCAATCCTCACAGGCTAATCTGGGACGAAATCAGCCGATGCAGTCCTCACAGGCTATCTGTGACGACAGTACATGCATTTAGTCTAGTTGTCCCAGAAAGAGGCCATGAAAATGTTGGACACATTTATTTAAAATCTTCATTCTCCGCCTTCAAGCACTATTTAGCACTTATTGCTCTGTGTTCTACACATCATACGCGCCAATTGACCAGCAGTTATAGTCAGTCATAGTTACACTTGATTTGTGGTAAGGCCAAAATTAGAGTTCATTTGTTATAACTAACATCTCATAAACTTGGGTTGATAGGACAGCCAAACTTGTATTTGTTTAGTTTCTTCTGACGTTCGCGTTATATCAACTTGAATACAAATATGTATTGGCATGAAGAGATCTTCCAAATATGTAATACACATGATCTCTTTAGGTAATTGTAGTACATGTATGTTCATAGTTGATTACTTAACAGGATCGGAATGTAACAAAATGATCGAAAAGTTAATTTAGCGAATATACTCAAATGAAGTAAGTTCGCCGTGGCGTAATGGATATGGTGTCCGCCAAGCGATCGGGAGGTCACGGATTCGATTCCCACTCGGGAAGCATTCTCTAGATCTTCCCTAAAGGCACCAAGTACTGGTTCTATGCCCAGGAATCGGACTCGAGAGCGTTTATATAAGCCGGAGGCTTTCGATGCAATCGAGCTAAAATAAATAGGCTTAAACTAAATGAAGTAAAACATGATAGGCAACACAATTCCTCAATCTTTAGACATGCCCAGACCCGTTATTCTCCAACACAATTCCTCAATCTTCAGACATGCCCAGACCCGTTATTCTCCAGCACAATTCCTCAATCTTCAGACATGTCCAGACCCGATATTCTCCATATTTAAGAAATGATTGTAAATATTATGATTACCACCATTTTTATGGATGATTATATGATTATATATGAGACGGAGTCTTGTCTTAGCAAAATTTCAGTTCAGACGGGAAGTGTAATTGCCTCCGTGATTAGCCTCTGCGGACTGCACAGGCTAATCTGGAACGACAATAAGCACACATGCCTTTAACCCTGTTTTCCCAGAACGATGATCATATGATCAATATTCGTCAGTAACACACAATATTCTCTTTTTGAGGGTTAAATCCATGTTCAAGATTTACCAGTCACTCAAGTATGCTCATATTCACGAATCCTTCGTGAGTAACTTTATTAACTGTTTTCAAAAACAGTAAATATTGGATTTCACACTATTTGAAGTAATATGAGTGTTCAAGTGTCTGCAGTCAAATAATGTTCGGTGAAAAATGTTCCAGTCATCAATTTGAAAGTTTGCTCTGTGTTATTGAATATTCTTTCTAATAAATGCTCCGTGTTCTGAAAACCAGTGCCTGGATGTTTTATTTTCTGAATATGGTCTGTGTTCATGAGCATTCTGTCACTTCACGCTTAGAATTCTAAATACTAGTGTCTTAATTTTCATATGTTGTTAGTTCACTGTTCGTAAATCTTCACTCTCTTAACGCTCTGTGTTACGACTGCAACTTTCTTAATGTTTACATTGCTCAGCGTTCTTCAATCTTCAGTCACTTAATGCTCCGTGTTACTTACACTAGTGTTTTAATGTTCCAATGTTGTCCGTTTGATCTTTATCGTCGCATCTTCAGTAACTTGATTTCCGTGTTTAAATACCAGTGCTTAGAGTGTCGCAGTCTGTCAGCGTTCTTGAATCATCAGGTACGTAATGCTCCGTTTTCTGAATACAAGTGCTCGTATTTTCACTTTTTGAAACGTCAGTAAATTGCCGTGTTTCAAATAACAGTGTTTCAATTTTCGAATTTGAAATTTGTGTTCGTTTATTGTTGTTTTGTGGTGGGTGGGTATGCGTTGTGTTCGCAAACTGTTCCTCTTATCTTCATTTATGATTTCAGTATCCTCGATATGACGTCATCGCGTGATGCAATAACTGCCGGACAACAGCGCAAAATGGAAGTATCTTTGCGCCACAATCTGGCAGCTACCCCACCACGTAATGCACTGATGGTGACGTCACTCACTGTGGCACTTAACTCAGCTCGCAAGTTAACTGCGCGACTGTTGTCGTAATCCCGCGTAAAAGGGGACATGGGGGTGGGGTCATCTATATTAACTTTTCAAGTTAAACTCGTGAAATTTATATAAAAAATGATTTTTTAAGGTCTGACATAGAAATGCGAATGCTACCGTAATCTCGCTTGTAGTGTGTATTGAGAAGGTAATCTATTTTAACCTTTTTTTTTAAATTCCACTCGTAAAATACTGGCAAATTCATAATCTTCAAAAGCTATGACATTGGAAATGGAAGTGCATTAAGCCCCGTTTTCTTAGCGCGAGGCCCATTTACTTGGTGTATATATGAAATAATCTTGCACACATCACATACGCATATCCATTATCACATTTATACCCATCGGTACGCAACTCACCATCGTTGGCAATTCCTTTCTATGACGTCACCAGCCTTCCGGATACGGTCACCGTCCGGCGCGTATTTGTCGTAGCACGTGCATTGACCGAGTCGCACGCAATCCCCGTTGTCGTCCATTATCTGTGTGTGCATGAAACAAGATTGCACAGTTCAGCCTCGCTCTGGAAAACTGGGCTTTAAGCATGTGCGTAAAGTGTCGTCCCAGATAAGCCTATCCTATCTGCACAGGCTGATCAGAGACGATACTTTCCGGAATTTTCCGGGTTTAGTAAGTCTCTTTTAAACGAAAATCCAGTTAAGGTTGAATGTTTCGTCCCTGATAAGAATATGCGAACCGCACAGCTTTATCTGGAAAGACACTTGACATAAATGCATTAAGCCCAGTTTTCCCAGAACGAAGTTCAGTTACTTACTGGATCCGAGACTGTGAAATCAATAATTACCTAAACCTACTGTTATTTATATGTATGTTTACGACAATGAGATTCACATGCTTAAGTCAAAACTAAACAATTCTGCTCTGTTCTGTCAAATACTCAACTCAAACCATGTTCCTTACAAACTGTAAAATCATGTTATATTCGTCAACATGAAATGTCCTGCTTTAAAAAGGACTTTTTGTTGACACGTAAATTTGTAAATTTTCATTTTTTGAAAAAAAAATATTGAGTAATTTGCATCGGTTATTTTCCAAAGTGTTTGTGCTAAATGATTGGATCGTTCAACCCACGAATTAAACGAAAGTCAATGTCCACTGATAAACACTTATTCTACAATACATATAAAAACTTCAAAGAAATTGTATTTGACGTAGATCTCAAAGACCTAATTGCTAAAACGCATTGAATGAAAACGGTGAAAAAGAACGATATTTTAATGATTAATTGTACGTATAGTTTTTCTAAACCGAGCAAGTACAACAAGTTCGTTTAAAGCTTATGAACACTTAAATAATTATACATGTATTGTTTAAACATGAAATTTTTAGTGGAATAAACAAGTTTGACGCTATTTTAAAATTATTTTAAATAATTGAATATTTTTCTATAGGCAATGGCTTTAAAAACACATGGACGTCGTTCTTGTTAAACCGGGCTCAATGCATGTGCATAAAGTTTCATCCCAGAGTAGCCTGTGCAGTCTGCACAGGCTAACCAGGGATCAAACTTTCCGCATGAACTGAATTTTCGCTTATAAGAGACTATTTTAAACGAAAAACACAATTTTATGGACTGCACAGGCTAATCTGTGAACGTTTTACGCACATGCAATGATCTCCGTTTTCACAGAACAAAGATGTTTGCCCTTGGATTAAACCGTTTTGATTTGATTATTTATGCTCATAAAAAAAACAATAAGTGGTAATTATGTCGAGTGAGAACTAACAGAACAACACAGTGTTGCTAATTTCAATGCTGTCGACATTAAGTATCTTATCAAGTGACCGGGGGAGGGCGGTACATCCGGAGACGCATTACTCCCTACAGAGAGTGTCTATGTTCAGTTTTCTTACCTGAAGGACAACCTCCGCACAGATATTTGACGGGAACCAGCATAGCTGGATCAAATCCCTTTCGTCATAACCAACCACATAATGATAGCCTAGCCATGTGGTTCATTAATTTTACCGTTGTTATGTTTCCTTTTTTTTAATGCAGGTAATATTTTTTAAATCATAAACCTAAACTTAAAGTTATACACTATTTTCAAAATATAAAATAAAATGATACTTCTTTTCATAATATAATTCTTAAACCACTAAAATTAAATCCTACCAAATCTGGTAGGATTTTCTTGTGATGGCAGAGATTATGTGTGAGAGCAGGAACGACAACTCTGCGTGGAGATCGCCTGAGAGAGTGGACAGATCTACATCCGGCGATATACAACTCTTTACATGAAGTGCCCGTTTTAGTGAACTTACTTGACCGGGCGGACACGTGCATCCGGCGACGCATTCTTCTTTACAGGAAGTGTCTGCCACCTCCTTGTCTCGGCAGTGACCTTGACAGGACGAGCTACACTCGCTGTAGACGGAACCGCCGGAAGAGCCACAGCGGGTCAGATCGTCTGTGAGAGAAAACATGGTCCCGTATTCACAAGTCTGAACTTAATATTTAATTTAAGAGAAAACTTAGGATATTATGAGCCTCATTGTGGGTAAACTTGACGTGTTTGTTTCTTCCTTCAAAATTGGGTCAAGAAATCCAATGTCAAAAACAAACAAATGGGAGCTAAAAATTCCCAATGGAAGCTTTACAAAAAAGATCTCAATATGTTGTTCAATTCCCATCCATATATGTTTAAACTTAGCCAATATAATACTGAAAACACTTGTATTCTCATTTACGAAGCATTTTGTAAGCAAAACAACAATATTAATTTCCCGATTTCTGTCAAAATGCCGACAATTTTTTCAATCCAAGGGGACCCAATCCCATTCCCAAAATGGCGAAAAAACACTGACTTGTCTTGATGCTTGTGCGTTAAGTGTTATCCCAGATATGCCTGTGCATTTTTATTACAGAAAACTATCATTTAAAAGTGAGCTCAGGGAACACTGGGCATAACGCTTGTGTGTAAAGTGTCAACCCCGATGAGCATGTGTAAAGTATCAACCCCGATGAGCCTGTGTAAAGTGTCAACTCGATGAGCCTGTGTAAAGTGTCAACCCCGATGAGCCTGTTTAAAGTGTCAACCCCGATGAGCCTGTTTAAAGTGTCAACACCGATGAGCCGTTTCAGTCCACACAGGCTAATCAGAGTCGATACTTTCCGCTTGTGTGGGATTTTTCGTTTAAGAGTGGTCCATTCTAAAGAAAAATCCTGGGTATGCGCAGCACGTCGTCCCTTATTAGCCTGTGCGGACTGCACATGCTGAATTAATATAGGGCCATTGTTTACGCACAGTTGTTTAAACCATGTATTCTGAGAACGACTCTCATCGTAGTGTTGCATTTATTGCAATTGATCCTTACACCAAACTTTGATCAGTGCTAACTATAAGCTGCTGGTCGTAATTGCTGTATATTTTCGGACATTACGTTTCGGAAACCCCTTTTTCGCAAATTTACGTTCTTACGCTAAATTAAATTTATTTGATAAAACAACGTCTGCATAACTATTTTTTATTGAGAAATAACCATTTCACAAAACGACAATTACGTGATACAGATCGTTTCATTGCCTTTCTGAAATGATGAAATAAATAATAAACGGTACGATGATGTGTTGCTTTCCTTAATATATAATTATCTATTGATAAAAATAAATAAACTGTAACTTCCTTTTACGATGATATGATTTATCATCATTACCCATAGTGGCAGATGGTTACATTTATAATTTATCCTGCCTCTGTTGCAACCATTGACCTTATAAAGCAGGGTCGAATAAACTAGTTGATCTCCGGCAGTACCTCGCGTGACAACAATCTAACCGTAAGTACGTATTCCTACGCGCCGATTAACATGTTCTAATATTTGACCTTTTACAAAATGTACATGCGAAGTTCCTGCGAAATGTTTTGTCAAAACAAAATGATAGTTTAAGTAATAAATGTGTATAAAATTTAAGCAAACATGTGGCAATAAAGTACTACATTTTGCCTTTAAATTAATTTACTCATAACCTTTACTATACACCGTTGTTTATATAAACAGAAAGTTTACACTAATACACACTTATTTTCGGTAATTCTGCAATTGATTTTATTTTTCATCGAAATATCATTAAATCGAACCAAATAATACTATGTAAAAGAAATAATTTAAAATGAAGCAGGATAAATTATACATAATTATTGTCGAAATGGAGAAAGTTTATCCGGTTCGGCCCGAAAAAGCTCGACATATTTTCTTTTTCTAAGCCTCACAGGATAAACTTTCTCCATATCAGCACTAACCATGTATTCTCTATATATCAACCACGATAGAGCCCACACTAACCATATATTCTCTATATATCAACCACGATAGAGCCCACACTAACCATGTATTCTCTATATATCAACCACGATAGAGCCCACACTAACCATGTATTCTCTATATATCAACCACGATAGAGCCCACACTAACCATGTATTCTCTATATATCAACCACGATAGAGCCCACACTAACCATGTATTCTCTATATATCAACCACGATAGAGCCCACACTAACCATGTATTCTCTATATATCAACCACGATAGAGCCCACACTAACCATGTATTCTCTATATATCAACCACGATAGAGCCCACGAAACACCAGTCGGCAGCTTACGTACCACACTTTGCGCGTATACTGGCATGCCCACTCCAGTCGTCGATTTCCGCTCCCAGAAGAGCGCACTCTCGCGCCACCACCGACAGGATGACGCACGCGGGAGCGCTGACGTCCAACGAGTTCACGGAGCAGACGTCACTCAGGCACTGTTGGTAGTAGACGTTGAAGTCGAGCAGGTCGCGGCAGCGTTTCCATAGCGACGTTGCGTCACGCACCGGCTCACAAATCTCCTTGGCGTATTGCAACTGAAATGTTTCTCGTTTTTATCACGCACCTAGTTAAAAGGGAATACGAATGACAGAATCAATACCTACCTCCTAACAGCAATACGTTCTATAGTAGCTCAGACATCCCTTTGGCGTATTGCATCTATGAGGACAGGAAAAAGTGGTATTCGTTTTCTAGTTAATGGGTCATATCGAAGGTGGTGATCAATACATTAAAACACGTAATAAACAACCGTAACTTCATAGTTAATCCTCTTTAAATATTCTTTAGAGTAAAATCAGAGAATATACTACTATTAAATATGTGTTTTGATGATTACATGAAACTTATTTAACAACATTTGCATTTGTTATCATGAAGTTGATTGAATTTGTGGCGGGGATTTGTTGAGAGCGATGCTCGGAACCAGTCTTATCTTTGCGCGGAGGCTTTATCATCTTCCACTATGAGACAGTTTGGGAAGCCGGAAAGCACTCACTTTCAGTATGGGACAGTCGGGGAAGGCGGGTCGCTCCGCCTGGCGGGCACAGTTGGGCGGGGTCATGTAGTGCGACACGAACGCCCCCGCTTTATTCTCCGTGATCCCGTTCGGCGCCATCCAGTCGTCATTCGTAACGTAGTTGAACTTGCCGCACAGGCCTTGAATCTGCGGTTATTAAGGATCATACGTTTGTTGTCATGCTATTTGTCTCATAAATAATAAAATATCATACATTATATAATGATTAACTATTAGTTTAATAAAATATGTTAAAGAAATAACGTTCGTTATATATTTGGAAGATGCATTCTTGTCATTATGAATCTTTCTCTGGGTAAAGGGGTTCTATGCAGTTGTCCCAGCAAGTGCAGTTCTCACATGCGAATCAGGGACGACGCTTTAAATGGATTTTGTTCTATTAAAGGAAGTATCTTTTTAGTGAAAATCAAGTAAAGGTGGAATGTGTCGTCCCCGATAAGCCTCTGTGGATTGCACTGTTATGTTTATAACTGAACTTGTATTTTACGAATTGTATATTAGCATATTGTCGCAAACTAGTTTTTCAATAAGAAATCAAACAAATATTAATAGCAATTATTTCTTAATTTCAAACACCCATGGTAAACCACCAAGAAAATGACATCTTCTTTCTATTAAGGGAACCTTGTTTTGGGAAAACTTGGCTTAATGGATGTGCATTTATGTTCCGCTTTTATGGAAATTTTCGATTATAGGAAGTGTGTTTAATATGAAAATCCATTCAAGTCGGAAAACGTCGTCCCTGATTATCATATGCGGAATTCACAAGTTTATCTGGGACGAATCCTTACGCAAATGCATAAAGCCCAGTTTTCCCGCGTCTCACCTTATTGTCGTAGAATGACTCCACGCTGACGTAGATCCGCCGCTGTCCGTACAGTACCCGGAAGCCGAACCCCCGCACGAGCTTGAAGAGAGAGGTGACCTGCTTGACGTACAGGTGGTGGGAGAGATAGGGCTTGTCCTGAATGTAGGCCGTGTAATCTTGACCGTTCACCTGGACGCTGCCACCTGGCGGAAAGAAGGAAATGATACTTACGATTCGGAAATGATAAAATGGTACTTATTATTCAGAAATGATACTCATGATAATAGATTAGGAAATAATGTTCAACTCTGAAATGAAACTTGTGATTCGGAAATAAACTCGAATCCGGAAATTACCCTTAAGATTCGGAAATATTTATATAATTTGAAAATAAACCTTATAATTCGTAAATGATGCTAAACTTATGAAATGATACTTGTTATTCGAAATTGATACTCATGATTCGAAAATGACACTTATGCTTCGGTAATGAAACGCATAATTCGGAAATGATACTTATGATCCGAAAATGACGCTTATGATTTGGAAAAGATACTTATAATTCGAAAATGAATCTTATAATTTAAAAATTATACTCATGAATCGGAAATGAAACTAATATTCTGAAAACTCCTGTAATTCTGAAAAGATACCTATATTTCGGAACAGATTTTTTTAATTCGGAAATGATAATTAGCATGCGGAAATGATCCGTATAATTCGGAAATGATATTTTGCTAATCGTCACGCCTCTATACCTTGTATGACGACGGATTCCCCCTGGGTCTCTACTCGAACGCCAGCGATGCAGTTGCGACCCGCCATGTATGTTCCACAATCCTCGTGAAGGGCCCGGATGACAAGGTTTGCCCTAGGGTCCGCCTTAATCGCCTCAGAGGCAGGCTGTTTTCGATTTATGAAAAACAATGCAACAGAGTGGGTCGTGTTCTGAGAAAACTGGGCATAATGCATGTGCGTAAAGAGTCGTCCCAGATTAGCCTGTGCAGTCCGCACAGGCTAATCAGGGACGACACTTTCCGCTTTTATGACATTTTTCGTTTAAATGAAGTCTCTTCTTAGCAAAAATCCAATTTATGGCGGAAAGTGTCGTCCCTGATTAGCATGTGCATACCGCACATGCTAATCTAGGGGACGACACTTTACGCACATGCATTATGCCCAGTTTTCTCAGAACGCGACTGAAGTGGTCTTTGTTTTCTCCTACATACCTATTTTCCCCTGCCCACCATAAACACATTTTTTGTTGTTGAGAACACAGACTATATTAACCTCGTCAATAGGTATGTGCAGGTCGGGACCATCCTGCTTCAGTCCGTACAATTATGTGTTTAAAGGGCAACAGACATATGGTAAATTGACAAAATTGAAAAAAAGTTGTTTCAGATTCGCAAATTTTCGTTTTTGTTATGTTATCTTTTGAAGAAATAGTAATACTGACCCTTTACCATGCTCTTAAATATCCATTATATGCATCTTTTGACGATTTCAAAACCTGAAAATTATAAAGCGTCGTGCGACGCGAAACGATTGAATAATTTGGAAAGTTCTGTTGTTGTAGTTATATTTTGGGAAACTACGAAGATTTCGTATATAGGTAAACAAGAGGGCCTGAAAGTCCCAAAGTCGCTCACCTTAGATAACAAGATATTATTGGGACAAATCTTCTTACCAAGTTTCATTAAGATCGGAAAATAAATGTGGCCTCTACAGTGTTAACAAGGTTTCACTATAGCCATATTAGGAAAAATGCCCCGCCCCCTGGCGGCCATGTTTTTCAACCAACTGGCATCATTTTCGAACTCGTCCAAGATATTATTGGGATAAATCTTGTGACCAAGTTTCATGAAGATTGGACAATAAATGTGGCCTCTAGAGTGTTAACAAGATTTTACTATAGCCATATATAGCCATATAAGGAAAAATGCCCCGCCCCATGGAAGACATGTGTTTCAAGCAAAGGTTACCATTTTTTAAATCATCTAAGATATCATTGAGACAAATCTTCTGAGCAAATTTCATTAAGAACGGAATATAATGTGGCCTCTAGAGTGTGTACAAGGTTTTACTATAGCCATATTAGGAAAAATGCCCCGTCCCCTGGCGGCCATGTTTTTCAACCAACCAGCATCATTTTCAAACTCGTCCAAGATATTATTAGGATAAATCTTCTGACCAAGTTTCATGAAGATCGGACAATAAATGTGGCCTCTAGAGAGTTAACAAGATTTTTCTATAGCCATATATAGCCATTTAAGGAAAAATGCCCAGCCCCTTGGCCGCCATGTTTTTCAAGCAAACGTTACCATTTTCAAACTCATCCAAGATATTAATGAAACCAATATTCTGACCAAATTTCATGAAAATTAGACAATAAATGTGGCCTCTAGAGTTTTAACAAGGTTTTACTGTAGCCATATAAGGAAAAATGCCCCGCCCCCTGGCGGCCATGTTTTTCAACCAACCGGCATCATTTTCAAACTCGTCCAAGATATCATTGGGATGAGTCTTTTGAATAAATTTTATGAGGATCGGACAATAAATGTTGCCTCTAGAGAGTTAACAATGCCATATATAGCCATATAAGGAAAAATTCCCCGCCCCTTGGCAGCCATGTTTTTCTAGCAAACGTTACCATTTTCGAACTCATCCAAGATATCATTGAAACCAATCTTCTGACCAAATTTCATGAAGATTGGACAATAAATGTGGCCTCTAGAGAGTGAACAAGGCAAATGTTGACGTCGCACAACGGACAACGGACGACGGACAAAAGGCGATCACAAAAGCTCACCATGAGCACGCTGTGCTCAGGTGAGCTAAAAATACATCAGATGTATGCATGAGCATGGATGGTCGAGTGGTCTAGGCGGGAGGCTTTTTACTCCAGGACTCCAGGGGTCAGTGTTTCGAGCCCTGTTGAGGTTTACTTTTTTTTACCTTTTTTTTAAATTGTATTTTTGTTTGTTTACTGGAGGTTTTTAGGTGAAATGTTTCAATTTATCAATATAAAGCATTTAATGACATGCTTCAATGCATGCCAAAATCTGTTGAACGGCCCCTTTAAAAGCACACAATTTGAGTTTTTCCAGAAAGAAACAATAAACAATGCAGGGATAATCAGTTTTGATATATGGGTTCATTTTTTGACGTGTCTCATAAAAAAATCTTTCCGTAAAAATACCAATGGACTTTTTTAGATCATAGCGAAAATACATTTGACGATTAATTTGTTCATTGAAAACAATTATGTAAAAGATTGGTAGAAAATGTAAAAGAGTGTTTGAAACTGTAAAATATTGTTAACAATTGTAAAACATTCATAGGAAATATGAAAGATTGTAAGGAAATTACTAGAAATACTGAAATTTAGTATTCATAGATGTGTACTAACATGTATCAACACTTTCTCTTCGTCAAATACTGCATCGTCACTTTACTTGATCCAAACGGTTAGCATTACACATATACTGTATTCTTGCACGGTAAAGAGTGTTCAAATGTTCAAGTACAATGTCTAATCTATTTTAGTTTTTCATGAGGCAAAAATCTGATAATTTGTATTACAAAAAATAGCGTTCGACTTAAATTTGTCGCATAATGTTGCATAAGATGAACTAAGAAACGCACCCCCCCCCCCCCCCCCCCCTTGTACATATGCTATACAGTTCTTACTACCGTATATAAACATGGAAAACATTCACATCACAGGCACTCGGCATTAGTTGCTACCCCCCCCCCCCCCCTGCTACTCCTCTCCGCTCAGCTGCTGCCCCCTCCCATAAACCCTCTAAATTGTCCATTTCTTATACAAAATATCAAAACGAAAAAGTTTGTTGATATTTTTACTTATATTTATATATCTAACATTTATATAAGTAAAACAAAAACATATTTTTAAATCTCACAATGACCGACATATTTGTGACCCGAACAAGCTCATTTATGGCCATTTTTCACCTTCGAACTCAAAGTGTGACTTTGACCTTGGAGATATCGATATAATTCTTTTGCCTGACACACCGTCCAATGATGGTGAACACATGTGCCAAATGATATTTAAATCTCACAATGAACAACATAGTTATGGCCCGGACAAGCTCATTTATGGCCATTTCTGACCTTTGAACACAAAGTGTGAAATTGACCTTAGAGATATCGACGTAATTCGTTCGCATGACACACCGTCCAATGATGGTGAACAAATGTACCAAATGATTTTAAAGTTTCACAATAAATGACAAAGCTATGGCCCGGGCAAGCTCGTTTATGGGCAACTCCAAGTGTGACCTTGACCTTGGAAATATCGACGTACTTCTTTCGCATGACACACCATCCCATGGTGGTGAACACATGTACCAAATCATTTTAAAATCTAACGATAAATGACATAGTTATGGTTCGGACAAATTTTCAGTTTAAAACGCAAGTGACCCCGTTACCTAGTTTTTGACAAATTTTCGGTTTAACACGCACTAAGTTACCTAGTTTTTGACCCGGCATGACCCATATTCAAACTTGACCTAGACATCATCTAGATACAACTTCTGAGCAAGTTTGGTGAAGATCGGATAAAATTTTCGGAAAAGACCGACAGACCGACCGACAAAGTGACTCCTATATAGTCCCCATTACCATTGGTAATGGCGGTATAACTAAACAACAAACTTGTGGACGGTTTTCCTTCAATAACCTCTACGAACTTGGAACAAAAAAAACTAGGGAAGCACAAACATCGTAAAGCCGAAAGAGCATATTCATTTGAAAGAAACATAAATATAAAGTCGCTTACCGGGTGAAAATTAAAGCTAATATTTTCAGTATATTAGGTAATAAATTGTACTGGGTACAGATACCAGGTAACTACCAGTTAACTATAAATAATGCAAGTAGATTGATCATCATCGTCACGTGGTAAACCCAGAAATGCAAATTGTGCATGCGTTGTGAATAGTATATATTTTATAATATAAAATGATCAAACTATTTGCGTTATTTAAAGTGTGTATATCGTTATGTCACATATTTTCGCGATGTACTTTCGATTTCACATCGCGAAATTTTATTTTTCCGAATATACAGAAAAGATGAATATTTTTCAAGTTATGTAATATACCAGTCCTGATATTTTAATCAATATAAACTAATACTTGTAAAAAAGTACGGTATTTTAAGTACTTTTCTTTTTTCGTCAATCTCGGTTGACGGTCCCTTTAAACCAATTCATATTAAGTATACGTATGCCCTTCTGTAAATTAGTTTACAGTATATGCGTTACTTGCATGTGATGTTTCGCGCATGCGTACCTGCACTAGATCATAGGTGCAAGGCGCCGCCTCGAATTCGTATTCTAGACCGTCGAATGTTTTCACGTGCGACATTCCGTAGTAGTTGCACGAGGAACTGCACTTGTCATCCGTGCATTGCCATTTGCCCATGTAACACTTGCTGAATGATATAAACATATTATTGTCGCTCTGTGAAAAGGGGATTAATGCATATGCGTACAGTGTCGTACCAGATTAGCCTGTGCAGGCCGAACAGGCTAATCAGGGACGATACTTCCCGCTTATATGATATTTTTCGTTTAGAAAAAGTCTCTTCTTAGAAAAAAATCCAGTGTAGGCGAAAAGTGTCGTCCCTGATTAGCCTGTGCGGACTGCACAGGCTAGTCTGGGACAACACTTTACGCACATGCATTAAACCCCCTTATCACAGAACGCTGTTCATATATATTTTAATAAAACAACGAGCATCGCTGAAGGAACACCGGGCCAAATGGATTTGCGTAAACAATTATATGTTATTTAATAAGTACATGTTATGTAATATGTCTATGTCGTTTGTTGACTATATTTTGAGTCATTAGTATATGTAGTTTAATAAATAGATCTAGTGTAACAATTATATGCAGTTTAATATATGCATGTTATGTAATAAGTCTATGTCGTTTTATAGTATATTTTGTGTCATAAGTATATGTAGTTTAATAAATAGATCTAGTGTAACAATTATATGCAGTTTAATAATTCTATGTTATGTTATATGTCTATGTCGTTTATTTAGTATTTTGTGGATCATAAGTACATGTAGTTTAATCCATTTATGCCTAACGTCTAGAAAAAAGGCCTTGGCAAACAGCGTAGACCCAGATGCGGCGTCTCATCAGGGTCTGCGCTGTTTGCTTAAAGGAATTTTGTAAGAAATATTCTAAATATAGAAATAAATATACTAGACATACCTAATTTTGGAAATAAATTGATCCAATTTTGAAGGATGGGAGAGTCCATTAGGCATAAATGTTAATAAGTATACGTAGTTTAGTATGTTTATGAAGTTGAATAAGTTTATGTTATGTAATAAGCACACGGAATTATTTATAAATATATGTAGGTAAATAAGTACATTTAGTCTGTTAAGAGCATAAATACATTAATGAAGTGTAATGAATCCATGTAGAGTAATACATATATGTAGTTTATTAAGTATATGTTATTAATACATTACATGCTGTTCATTAAGTAAATGTATTTTATTAAGAACGTGTAGTGTCATAAGTACATAAAGTAGCAGGCATAAATATAATTACAACAACTGTAAGAAGAACAAGTATTTAATAATTAATAATTAAAATGCATAAAAATGAACGTATTTTAATAAATAATTTAAATGTAATAAGCATACATAATGGTAATACTAATACATAGTGTCGAATTTTCTTACAGGCTAGTTTAATCGAGCCGTGTTCTGAGGAAACTGGGCTTAATGCATGTGCGTTAAGTGTTGTCCCGGATTTGCCGATGCAATCCACACAGGAGTTTCAAAGTTTATTGTCTAATCCATGACATGTACAATAAAAATACATAAAATAACACAACTTACAAACATGCATGGCCAATCTTATAGATTTGTAATAGACATTTTAAATGTGTGATATTATGATTTAAACTATTGCCTTTATTACAGGTACATGTTTCATTGACATACATCATTAAAACCAGATTGCCCCTGTTAACGTTTTGTTAAACACCTGTAATAAAATATTGAAGTTGATAAAACACTGGTGATAGTAAAGCAGGGCACTAATGCGCAACGTGAAAAATGAAGTAAGAGTGACTACCAGATAGGATCAGGTCATTAGTGGACTTGTTAACAGTAGCCGTCTGTATTTTAATAAAACAATTATTTCAGATGATAAAATACTAAGAGACATTTGTATAATAAACAACTAATTTCATTAAAACCTAAAGAACTATAGTTGAGCGTTACACAAAATGTATCACCTTTAATCCTATATAATAGATTCTATACACATAGACGCTCAATACAATATCAACTTATGACTATAATTTCTTCCTGTACACAAGTACATTATATATCAAAGATAATAAATATACTATCGCTGCTATTCACACAAAACATGCAACACTTCTATTTATTTACATATGTAAAACTGTATTCTTTGTAAAATTAAAAAGCAGGTTTTGGCTACGATATTTGTTAATCCTTCATTGATAAAAATGGACTTCAGTTTATCGCTATTTGACATGTTCATAAAATTTGGAGTAGAATGAACAGCTTTTTCAACAAGATTATATCTGATATCATTATACATGCTACATTCTAATAATACATGACATTCATTTTCAATTGTATTACCTCTACAAAATGGACAGACTCGTTTGTCAGCAGGCAGACCTTCATACCTTCCTATGGACAGAATCGTCTGTCAGCAGGCAGACCTTCATACCTTCCTATGGACAGAATCGTCTGTCAGCAGGCAGACCTTCATACCTTCCTATGGACAGAATCGTCTGTCGGCAGGCAGACCTTCATACCTTCCTGTCTTACAGTCGTCTGTCAGCCGGCAGACCTTCATACCTTCCTGTCTTACAGTCGTCTGTCAGCAGGCAGACCTTCATACCTTCGTATGGACAGAATCGTCTGTCAGCAGGCAGACCTTCATACCTTCCTGTCTTACAGTCGTCTGTCAGCAGGCAGACCTTCATACCTTCCTGTCTTACAGTCGTCTGTCAGCAGGCAGACCTTCATACCTTCCTGTCTTACAGTCGTCTGTCAGCAGGCAGACCTTCATACCTTCCTGTCTTACAGTCGTCTGTCAGCAGGCAGACCTTCATACCTTCCTATGGACAGAATCGTCTGTCAGCAGGCAGACCTTTATACCTTCCTATGGACAGAATCGTCTGTCAGCAGGCAGACCTTCATACCTTCCTGTCTCACAGACTTATCAAGGACGGCACTTTTCGATTTAATGATATTTCTTGTTTTAAGGAAGTGTCAACTTAGCTAACAAGTAGCTTAGGCGGAAAGTGTCGTCCCTGGTTAGCCTGTTCAGTCCACACAATATGGAACGATACTTTACGCACATGCATTTGGCCCAATTTTCACAGAACAAGGCTAAATCACATCGTCATGACAACAGACAAGAGCCAGACCCCCCTCCCCATAAAAACGTACCACTTATTACATCCGATCTGTATGACGGCAGTGTTGTTAAACCGGATATGGTTGTACTCGCACTGGCAGGCGACCGGTTCAACGCAGCGTCCGTCCTGGAGCACGCGCCCGGGCGGGCACTGACATCCGGTCACACAGTCTGCGGGACACGTGACGGGCTGATGGAGACTCTGGCACGTGGCCGGGCAGGGGGAGGCGCAGTCCGAGTACACGAGGCCCGGCGGGCATTCCTTGGCTGGAAAAAGAGAGGGCTCGAACATTGCACGCTGAATTTGTGCGCATAAATCTCTCATTGAATCCGCACAAGCTTTACAGGGGCGACGCTTTTCGCAATAACTGGATTGGCGCTAATATGAGATGTGCGTTAAACGAAAAATACCATAAAAGCGGTGTCATGCCTATTTGACTGTGCGGACTGCACAGGCTAACCTGGGCCAACACTTTACGCACATGTATTTATTTTGGTGTTCCCGGAGCGAGGCACATTATTATTATTATACAGGCGTGTTTTTTCTTAACCTGTCTGACGTAGAAAATAAAGTAAAGTGTCATCCCAAGTTATTTTCGGCTCATCTCTGACGAAGAAAATATTCAACTTTTTCCAAAAACATTCACTTAAAAAAATAGTTAAATGTTATTTTTCACTCAAATACAATGACAACAGATACAATAATCGCTCCATTCAATGCAAATAAGCCTCTTTCTGTGAACATGAAGCTTAACCCTTTGCATGCTGGGTAATTTGTCGTCTGCTAAAATGTCGTCTGCTGAATTTCTAAAATTAGCATTTTCTTCGATTTTTTTTCAAAGAATACTATCAGAATAGCAAACAGTTTGGATCCAGATGAGACGCCACGTTCTGTGGCGTCTCATCTGGATCAAAACTGTTTGCAAAGGCCTTCACAACTCGGTTCCCGCACTGTAAGGGTTAATGAATTTGCGTAAAACGGCTTATCAGGGACGACACTTTTCGCACTAAAAAATATTTCTGTTAAAGAAAGTCGCTTCTTAAAACCAGAGTAGGCGAAAAGTGTCCTTCCTGATTTGACAGACTGAATAACGCCGCTGTCGTTCTCAAACCTCGTAGCTCCAAAAATTTTCAAAATATTTTTTTCGTCTTTTCCGAATATATGAAGTCTGGCGCGTGTTTTGTGCTATATCTCGTAGCTCTACGCCAATCAGAGCCCTTGAAAAAGCCACGTGACGAAATGTTGTAGAATGATTGTTGGCTTTTTCCCCGGCGAAAAGTCGTAGCGACGCCATTTCACCCATAGGTACGTTGTTTCGTTTGGACAAATTTGACAAAAACGTTTTTATATTTTTTTTTATTTGCAACTACGAGGTTTCCTATCAGGACGAATTGTCGTACCATATAAAAAGGACAAAATTGTGGTGACAAAAAATCGTAGCTACCATGTCTGACTGTCAGTATGACTTATCAGTATGACTTACGCGCTACGGCTTATACCGTATTTTGCAGCTGCATTTGTTTGGTATTTTTACAGAATTTCAATTTCTAAAACATCGTTATAAAAAATGAGACGGTTTTTTCTCTCTCCTGAAAAGTTGGCATTTTGTAGCTACGAGGTTTGAGAACGACAGCGACGATAGGCTAATCCGGAACGACACTTTACACACATGCATTTAACCCCCTTTACCCAAATTGATGTGTAAAGGCTTCGAAACAAAAATTGACTGTTAAATGTTGTTTAGTAAATCAACTTTTGAAGAAATGCCACTGTCAAATTAAGACGAGCGATATTTTTTAATATTAAAACAGCTTATAGAAATTTAAGAAAAAAATGGCGCAATTGTTTAATACAGCAGTAAATTATAACTCCAATAAGGAGTTTTTTCTGACTGTACGCCTCTTTACAATGTCTCTTTTTTTAAATATTAAATTATTTTGTACAAAATCATTCATGGAAAGAAACGGTAAATACTTTTGTCTGTTACATGTTGGAAAAGAAAAGTGAACTTTTGCTGTTTAACTACGGTACATTCGATTGGTATTAATTATGTTCAATTTAACCCATTTATGACTAGCGTCTCGAAAAAAGACCATGAAAAACAGCGTAGTCCCAAATGAGACGCCGCATAATGCGGCGTCTCATCAGGGTCTGCGCTGTTTGCTTAAAGGAATTTCTGTAAGAAATATTCTAAATATAGAAATAAATATACTAGACATACCTAATTTTGAAAAAAATAACTGATCCAATTTAGATGGATGAGAGAGTCTACTAGGTATAAATGGGTTAAAGCTGAATGATTAAGAAGATCCGGTGCGCATGTACTCACGACAGGCGGCCACGGTTCTCCAATGGACGACCACTCCCTGACCGGAACACTCCCGGGCGTACGCCTCCGTGTAGAAGCAGCGGACGGCGGTCTTGTCTTCCGGGGTGTCCGCCGCGCAGTGGTAGTTCATGCACATTCGGTACCAGATGTTCACGTCGATCTGCGGAACCGGAAGTGCGGCGATGTTATGATACAGATGACACAAGGTAAGCATAGAAGTCAGACAAGTTTATCAGATGGTGAGCTTTTTCGTTGATTCGGGTTCAAATATGGGATAACATTGCATGTATCATCTCTGTACAATTTAGTTAATTTATAGTAAAACTCGCGATACTTTCTAGTTAAACTCGATATCTTCGTAACAATTAAATGGTTAAACCCGCCATCTTCGTAACAATAAAGTGAATTTATAGTAAAACCCGCAATACCTTCTAGTTTAAATCGACATCTTCGTAACAATAAAGTCAATTAATAGTAAATTCGCGATACCTCCTGGTAAAACCCGACATCTTTGTAATAATTAAGTCAGTTTAAAGTAAAACTCGCGATACTTTCAAGTTAAACCCGCCATCTTCGCAACCATTAAATCAATTTATAGTAAAACTCGCGATACTTTCTATTTAAACACGTGTCGATTACTCACGAGGCTGTGACAGCCGCTGAACACCGATGAGCGGATGTACGAACACGCCTCTTCCGCCTCCCGGCGTTCCCTGCTCGTCGCTTCCGGGCAGTACTTCTGGACCGCCGTACTGTCTGGGCACTGTGAAATAAGGTCAGGTGTAAATGTTTCGTCAAAGAAATTACGTCACAAGACATACGTCATAAATAAAATGTAGTTTTGTATAATAATACTAATACTACTACTACTACTAATAATAATAATGAAAATAATAATAACTTTATTTCATGAAGAATTCATATTAAGAAATAATTTCTTTTTTACAATGTGGTCTTCAGTAACAAAACACATATTTATTTTGAAACATGCATACGAACATTCAAGGAAAAAACGAAAATGAATTATATAGTTAAATGTTATAATAACTTCCTTATCAATTCCGACGACGTCGACAACGACAAAGACGACGACAATGATGATGATGATGATGATGATAATGATAATACAAAAAATGCAAAATATTTGCACAATGTCTGAACATAACAGAATAGAAATTCAGTGGTTTTCTGGAACAGGGCGGCTACAAAGATGTTGATATTTATGGACAATATACAAAAAAGGATAGTAAATTACTTTACGCATTTTCCTTTAATCCTACCAAAAAGCACGCATTGTTTGCATAAATGAAATATGGAAAGAAATAAAACAATCGGACATGTCTGTTTACATCTGTATACATTTTTGTTATTTGTGTAAAATAAATGTGACAAATGCAATGCTTATTATAATAATTAACACACTTGTATTCGTTTGTATTACGTGTGGAAACACATAGACATTTCTATATGATATATCTTTAATCTCCGATACTTGTACAATTAATTTAAGATTTAACCGATTTATTATTTTGCAGTTTAGAATCGCGCTCGATCACACGCATTATCAACTTATCTACATATTGCTATACTTTTTTTGAAAAACAAATGTCGAAAGGATCTATATTTTACGTCAAATGTACTCGTTTGTTCATCAATGGATTTTGTTATGGTGTCGCTATTGTTCAAGAGGTCTATATATACATATCTCGTTAGTGTATAGAAAACAAAATATCACAGACATTTGCTCCGATCTTGTCGCTGGTTTTGGGTTTTAACCTAGTTCTTTGAGCTCGATTGCAGCGTTTTGCGTATGGAGGCTTTCTCAAGTCCGGTTCCTTAATAGACCCAATACTCGTTGTCAAAGGAAAGACTAAAAGAACGCTCGCTAAATGGGGATCAAAAGCGGGGCCTTTAGGTTGTAAGGCGGAAACCATATCCATAACGACGTTATTCGGTATTGTAGGTGTAAAACGGTTTTCGCGGAAGTTAAAACGTTTTCATAATTATATAAGTAATGTTTAACTTATATATACCTGATGTTCACAGCACAGTAAACCATATATTTATTTACAAACGTTGAACATTTGATAATGATATATGGAAAACATTGTATTTGCTTTTTACGTACTACACTATTTTGCTAGTGTAACACAATTTTACTGCTTGATGTCATGTGATAACGTGAAATTATTAGATAATATGTCCACTTTTATAAATTTAACAAATGGTGTACGTAACGCTATGTTAACCTAATTGATTATGCTTGTATTTGTTTGACCTAAACCACTTAACATTTCGCTTTCAGGTCTTCTCCATTCATGTTATTCTTCAATTTATATACATGTACATTTGCGCCTCGTTCTGGAAACTGGGCTTAATACATGTGCTTTCGTCCTAGATTACCCTGTGCATTCCACACAGGCTTATCAGGGACGACACTTTCCGCCTAGACCGGAATTATCATTTACACGAGACTTTTTTAAACGAAAATTTCCATAAAAGCGGAAACTGTTGTCACCGTTATCACAGTGCAGACTTGACAAGTTAATATTGGGCAACACGTAACGCACATGCATTAAGCCCTGTTTTCCAAGAACGCGGCTTAATTTATGTACATTTGTCAAAAACGTCAATACAGTATCAACTTCGCGCAAAACATTTCTTAACGTCAAAAAAACCGTCTTGTCGAACGTTACTGTGCATCAGTCAATGTGTTGAATTGCGGTATTATATGCAGGGGAACACTAGAGAGAAATGTGGGTATAAATGATGGCCAACAGTGAAAATCGTGCGAAAAACGCATACATAAAAACTCAAGTTAATGGATGTTTCTTAAAGGGATTTTTTCACGTTTTCGTAAATTGACATAATAAATAAATAAAAAAAAAAGCATTTTTTTTGTAGTTATGATATTTGTGAGGAAACAATAGTACTGAACATTTACCATGCTCTAAAATATCCATTATATGCATCTTTTGACTATTTAAAAATCTGAAAATTATAAAGCGTTGCAACGCGAAACGATTGAATAATTTGGAGAATTTTGTTGTTGTCGTTAAATTGTGTGACACTACGAGGATTGATTATATAAAGTATAAGATACAACAATTATAGAATGAGAACGGATGGCCGAGTGGTCACAGCGATAGACTTTTACTCCAGATTTCAGTGGTTCGAGCCCAGTTGAGGGGTTACTTGTTGGTTTCTTTAATTCTATTCTTGTTTTTTTACTAGAGCTTTTTGGATCCAAGTTTTACATTTAACAATACAAAGCATTTAATGACAAACTTAAATACATGCCAAAATCTGTGAAAAGGCCCCTTTAAAGTACCTCTAATAAATTACAGTATTTGGATTCCAACGTAATACTTAAGAAACGCTTAAATTCGTCGACATGAAAGGCGGTGTGCGGTTTTTTTTCTTCTTCAAAACATGACTTTTTCGTGAACACGTTCATTCGTTGATTTCTGATTGAGTAAAAAAGAGGAATTCGTGTCGGTATTTTTCCTATGTGTTTGTGTTATATTTGTAGATCGGGCATATGCACACAATCGACGACGATTAATGTTAAATGAATAACAATTATTTCAGAGTATAAAAGAAATATACATGTATTTAAACGGACTTACCACGCCGCCGGTATTGACCACTTTGAAGGCGTTACCGAACGTTGTAGGGTTCGTAGTACCGGCAAACTCGTCTGTAAACAGAAATCATGTGACATCTAATGGCCGGAAGAGACGGGTATATCAATGTACCGCGTTTTGGGAAAACCGGATTTAATGCATGTGCCGTTATGTTTCGCCCCAGATTAGCCTGTACACAGTTCAGGCTAATCAGGGACGACACTTTCCGCCTGGATTTTTGTTTAGACATTAGGAAGATACGTGTACTTTCTTTATTAAACGAACATTTCATAAGAGCGGAAAGTGGCGTAACAACTAATTTGCCTGTGCCAACTGCACAGGCTGATATAATACGACACTTAATGTACACTAATTAAACCCAGCTTTTCCAAAGCGATACTGAAATACACAAGTGTATGATCGCCCGATTGGTGAAAAGAAACAATGACAAATGGTTGGAGCACTATAAAAGGAATTGTCAGTAAAGGCCCCATGATACGAGAAATAATGTTCACAAATGTTTTTTTTTATAACTTTTTATGATTTGAGGTGTTAAACTCATACATTTTACGCCAGACTACACAAATAGAATACAAATACATACAACCTTCTTAACACGTTCCATAAAGGATCATAATAGAGCCGGAAGATTCTTAAAATTAATATGTTAGTAAGTTTCATAATGAATCACGGAGGGCCGGAAGTTCCCTTCATCGGGGATTTTAAGATATAATTTGTTGACAGTTTGAAAACAGGACCACAGAGGGCCGGAAGTTCCTCTCACCGGGGATGCCTGGTACTCCGTTGTTATTTCCGCACAACCCTCGCACCTGATGCTCGGCTGTCTTCGACTTGTCTAACGTGACGTAGACGGTTGAAGCGTGGTCCGCCTTGACGCGAAGACCGGAAGCGCTCTCCAGTAGCACCCAGTCGCCTATCACGCTTACAGTGAACGCTGGAAGAATAGAGGCGGGGCGTGCTGATAATGTACTTTATCACATGCTATACCCTGTTTCCCATGTTATACAACCATTACATATTTTTTTTAATTACACATGTGTAATACAACATTTTTAAGCGTTTTCATTGGCTTAGTTTTCGTTTATGGACCAATCGCATTTTGTTATTTTGCTGAAATGACGTTGTCACGTCAAATGACGTCACGAAATGTAAACAACATTCGGGATTTATCATTATGTTTGGGCAAATATTCATTTAATTTGCTCATTTAAAAGCATGTGATAAAAAAGATCTGACACTCGTTGTCATTTCATACCATATTTTATTCAACTCGTCCAGGAAATTCGTTAGTTGCTCGCTTACTAACAAAATTTCTGAACTCGTTTAATAAAATATGACAAGTCGTGCCAGATCCTATATATACATATACAATAAACGTACCCAGCGTACAAAAGTAACAGATCGCTTATGTTACGATTGTTTATACAATAAATACATATATAACGTTACAATGTTGTGTTGTTTAATTTATATTCTCTTTTTTAAAATTATAATTAATTAACAAAATGTAAATAATAAATTTCCGAATCCATCGGAGTAAAACTTTGCTTGTTTGAATACATCTTATTGTAAACGTTGATAGATAGCTTATTCAATTTAGTCGTAGTGGTACTTATGTTTGCCTAGTGTCTAGAAAAAAGGTCTTGGCAAACAGCGTAGACCTAGATGAGACGCCGCATGATTCAGCGTCTCATCAGGATTTGCGCTGTTTGCTCGATGGAATTTCTGTAAGAAATATTCTAATATAGAAATAAATATACAAGACAGCCCTAATTTTGGAAATAAATTTATCCAATTTAGAAGGATGGGAGAGTCCACTAGGCTTAAAGAGGTTTTAAATAAGTTCAGTAGATCTAATGAAGACAGTTTAACACTTGATAAACACTCAACTCACTCCACGCTTTTCCCGTGCAACGTACTTTATAATTGTTCGATTTTCAATCACGAGCATCGAATAATAAAAATCTGTCATTCGATTGATTTCTTTTAAAGATTCAATATCTTCACATATTTATAATTGTTGGCGTCGCACTGAAGTGCGACGATTAGTATGTAATACGTTTTTTTTTCGCTTATGGGAGGAGAAGTTATTTTCCGGAACAATGTATATATTTTTGTTGTCAGAATATCTTGCATAGTGGTGATGTTTTGTGTAAATTAGTGTAAATAAGTACTGCATTTGTGCCTATTACATTTACTACAACATTTATTGCCAATAATGCAAAGCTAATTCTTTTAATTAATAACTGATCACAGGGACTGGGCAATAATAAAAGGTCACAGGGACTGGGCAAATACGCGAACCGGTGAAACTTTCTGGTTTTGTATAAAAACAAAACATAATCAAAATATTTTTATTTTCTGGTTTTTTTAACAATAGCGCAGACTTTTGCTGTTCGAGTTTTGGTTAACGCGTATTTTCTTTAATTTTACAAGACGACAGCAATTACACGGTTTATTGCTTTATTGATAACCGTTACACTCCAGTAACTTATTAATATCTTAGTTAGTAGGTGATTTTTCAAGCGGTTCCGTAGTGTAGTGGTTACACGCTCGCTTCACATGTGAGAGGCCCAAGGTTCGAGCCCCAGTAGAATCAAACTATTTTATTTGTGTGCTATGTTAACTTTTTGTTTTGATGTAGACATTTTAGTTTAAATAAATATGCTGTTTTATTGTAACCATTTTTTGTTTTTATTATGCCCATTAAATATATGTGTGAAGGGGGGGGGGGGGGGGGGGGGGGGTTCGTAAACACATTAAAACTTTTACAGTGTTTTCATATTAATGAGTACTCAACCACTATCGTAAATGAGCAAAGTAAGAATAATTTCAGAATCATCTCCCCTTGAAGTTGAGAAAAATATGAAATTACGCTTACAAGATGAAGCAGATTTTGTAAAACCTTCACAGTTATGTTCCATTAATGAAAACTGCACACGGATACCAGAAAAAAAGGAAACCAATGTAAATAAAATGAACTATAAAATATTTGGGGGTTACAACACAAAATCATAGATAATGGTTATTTTGGGGTTATAACACAACAACAGAGATAACGGTTATTTGGGGGTTATAACACAAAATCATACATAATGGTTATACCAGTATCTTTTTCTATTTTGTTTAAAATAATAATATATTAATATTTACAGTAGAAAAAAATCGTTCCATGTAACTTCATTAAGTGCCTTTTACACTGAAATTCCCGACGCTTTTTGATGCTTTGCATCAATACTTATCTTGTTATTATTATAAACACTTAAATTTGCCAAAGACAATACGCGGTTCTAGATACCACGATAAAACCCGCATATACCAGTCAACAACTCTGTCCCATAATATCCACCAATGGTAGTTGCATCCACATAATAATGGTCCATATGGTGTGTGATTTTGAAAGGATTTTAAATTTGGTCAACTGTGCTTGTATCCCATGTACACATCTATTTCTCTTATTCAGAAATGCCATCAGGTATAGGTAAATGCCAGAAAAGTAACGATGTATAAAGGCAGTCAAAACTACGCCCTGAGAAAACGGGCTTTAAGAATGTGCGAAAAGCGTCGTTCCTGATAAACCAGTGCAGTCCTCACATTGTTCCCGATAAACCAGTGCAGTCCTCACATTGTTCCTGATAAACCAGTGCAGTCCTCACATTGTTCCTGATAAACCAGTGCAGTCCTCACATTGTTCCTGATAAACCAGTGCAGTCCTCACATTCCAATCAGGGGCCACACTTTCCCCCTCAACTGGAATGTCGCTAACAAGAGACTTACTTTTTACAAAAAATACCATAAACGCATTAAGCGTCGTCCCTGATTAGACTGTGCGGAGGGCACATTCTAATATAGGACGACACTCAACGCAGATGCATCAAGCCCAATGTTCCCAGACCGATTATCAATTAACCTTTTACTTACATTTCTCGGGAGTGAGGAGCGGCTTGTCGGGCAGGATGCTGACCGGATGTCCGTTGACCTTGACCTGACCTCCCTCGGTCTCAACTGTGTCACCGGAGTCAGTATAGGTCTTCACGAGCTGTGGACAGAGTGGGATAGTGGGATAATCATCACCGAGAAAGCTACATGTAGATATTCACTGGGATAGTAGGATATTCACTGGGGAAAAGAGGCATTTACTGGGAAAGTGTGAATGTTACAGGGATAGTGGGTTATTCATCGGGATGGTGGTATATTTACTATGTTCATGGAATATTCACTGGGACTGTAGTATAATTAACAGTGGGGTCATTACTTAGATAGTAAGATGAGTATTTCGATAGTATGGTTACTAGTGGTAGCGTGACGGTAGTTAATGTCTCTTTATTCGTTTAGTTTTCTGTATATATCTGTAAATATATATGTTTCTCACATTCATTTATTATAACTATTTCTATCATATTATATGTATATAATTATTGTTGTATGTAAACTTTTGTAATTTTACACATCTTTTAAACATGTGTCTATGAATATATAAAAAGTTGTGTCTCTTATCTCATTAAAATAGTGTTTGTATGAACTCATGTTATAGTTCAAAGTGACAATCTTTTTATTTTAATCTCTAAAATATCTCTATTAAAACATATGACTTTACGCGCGTTTTGACTTGTTTTCGACATTTTGTTATCATTTAATATTTTTATATAATAAATTTTTAAAACATTTTACTTCACGCACGTTTCGACTCTTTATCGACACTTTGTTTATAATAACAATATTTCTCTATAATATCTTTATAAAACACGTGACTTATCGCACGTTTTCGACTCGTTGTCAACACGTTGTTAATATTTACAATATTTCTCTAAAATATCAGTATAAAACACGTGACGTCACGCACCTTTCGACACGTGGTCCAGTAGTCGCAGTTTTTCAAGGTGACCTCCACGTGCCAGCCCTGCAGCACGCTCTCCGCCAGGGTGTACGTGCACGTGCCCGCGAACTGGAACTCGAGCCCGTCAAACATCCGGTAGAAGGAGCGCCCGAAGTTGAGGCACGTGCGGAAAGGAAGATTCGTCGTCTGCATGATCACAGCAGGCGCTGGAAGAAAGAAATTATCTTCATTTTTCAAGAGACTACGAAATAACTTAAGTAGCTTTTTAGAAAGTTTACATTGTTGTTTAGATAACTCAGTGTATTTTAAATTAATCTAAGCAGCATGTTCAGTAACGGTGTGGCAACGAGTCTCATTGAAATATGTAAAGACTTCGTTTGTCTCACCTTGCTGCCAAATCTCCGGACACACGACACAGTAGAGGTTTGACTTTGATGTGTCAGTTATTACAGGGTGCAGGATCACGTGACTTTGTAGGGTTCACAATTGAATTTTAATGGATGTAAACTCACCGGTATGTGGTGCTTTCGTAAAATAACTTTTTAAAACAATATTTCTTAAGAATTTCAACTAGTGCATAAAAGACAGTTTTTATGCTGTTTATGGCAATGTGAAATACATCAGAATTACTTTATTTAATAAGCTCGTGTTCTTGGCAAAACTTCGATGGGTAACACATTCATTTACGCGGTAATACTGCACGCAACGTGAAAATTTGGCATCGATTTCAGACGTATTCTTAAATCTTTAGATATCGGTACAAACTGCAAGAAAAACTGTCTTTTATGCACCAAAGATTACAAAAAAACAACAAAAAAACTTGAGGTATTTGCAAAAATAAAGATATTAACGTTGTGT
The DNA here is from genome assembly GCF_020536995.1 of Dreissena polymorpha. Classification (NCBI taxonomy): domain Eukaryota; kingdom Metazoa; phylum Mollusca; class Bivalvia; order Myida; family Dreissenidae; genus Dreissena; species Dreissena polymorpha. The sequence continues at coordinate 30,980,953 of NC_068362.1, forward strand.
TTACATTCTCTCAAGCCCGTGTGTAAATCCCGTTGATCCTGCACCCTGATAATAAGATGTGTCGAAATGATGAAGTAAAATTGAAGAAGAGATATTAAAAGACTTACAGTTGCATCATGCTTGACATAGAGGAACACATTTTGGAAGTTGAAAATAGCAGCCATCTTTGTTTTTTGGTATTTTTGACGATGCTGCTTCAGCAGCTCGTCTAAGTTATCATACCATGGACAAATTCTTTACAATGGCGAGCTATGTAAAAGACCGAGCCAGTCCAATTGAGATAGCGTCGATTTTCTAATAGGCATATCTCGCTGATTAGCATTGATAACATTCTCCAGCAGAGTTGTCGTTCATGCCTCAACATAGGGTACGACTAAAATGCGTATATGACTCATATCGGAGGATGTGACTGAAACGTGCGGATATGAACAGATAATGGCTTTTTAAATGTATTTTCCTTTATTTTTGTTATATGAAAATCGTTCTGTGACAAAAATACACGTCGCTTATGTGTAATTTACGACCGAATGAATTTAAAAGCGTTTTTCATTGGCATTTTAATTTCAGTAACTCCAAATTAATATCCGCGAATATGAACGCCAGTCAGATCACCGCTTTTATTATATTGCTCTATTTTGAGGCAGTCTTAATATGTTTATCACAAATTGTGAATTTTTAATTCAACAGTGATTTGTTCATAACAAAACTGCAAAAAAAACGCATAAATATTGCCTATATTCGTTCATATCCGCACTTTTCGTTTATATCCGCGGATAAGAGTCATATACGCATTTTAAACGGACGCTCACAGGTCATACAACAATGGCCGCGCCCATGAGATCATGTTCACACTCGTGTCAAAACTTTCTTACAGCATACATCGGCTTGTTTGGCTATTTAGAAACTGTCATTTAGGATATCTGAGTTATTTGTTAACTAAATCTCCGCTAATGTCAACAATGGATTTAATTCGAAGGATACATTCGATGTGAATGCAGGACTTTCTGGATCTTGACAGCTTGACACGGCAAAACTGGTATTTTTAGTTATCAATTTAAGTCACATTTTGCTTTGTAAATTGTATTCGAGCATTTTGCGACTTATTGAATGACTATGATACCCGATATCAACATATCACATGGGATTTGCAGATCACCAAGCTGTCCTGAAAACATTGATGACAAAGTCTTTACTCATATTACGGGTTTGTATCATTTCTTCTTTCTATTTTAGTACAGTCGATTGGTGTATACCGGATTTTAGTGAGTAACGGATAGGTTAAAAGTTTTTGCAAAATACTTTTATTTATGTAAAGATTTATAGTGTTCTATGAATTGAATACAAAATGCCTATCATTGTTCAGTCAATTCATGTTTTAGTTGACGTGTGTCAATGTTTAACTTACAATTGTTTCTTTTTTCGAAAGCAAATCAAGGTCACGTTATGTACGCACCGTTATTGTGACGAAAGGAAAAGTGAAGAATTATATTTTCCTGCATTTTGCAGATTTTGTTTGGTAAACATTATGTTCATTGATGTAATATTGTAGTATAATGTATCCTTTCTAAAAGTAAGAATGCTCAGAAACCAAATTGATGCGTACCACATAAAATAAGCATGAGAGCTGCAACTCGTGATTTAGTGAATAACGGATATGTGGCGACACATATTCGGGAATGTGGGATTGTCTCAAACTAAATGAAAACTCAATTGAAGTTGTCCAATACACATGTGGGTAGCGCGTGGCTATGATATTTATTAGTAAAAACATCATTTTGAATGAAAAACAATAAAATTATTACGAAAAATCGATTCCTCTGAAAACATAGTTTTCACTATCAAATATATATAACAAGGTATTCAACTCAAAACGACCCGAATATAGGGTGCATCGCTTTGAACAGCCATTACTTCATCAATTGTGCAGCGATTTCCATGAACTAGGTCTTATTAAACGCAGACATGAATTTCCTTTTCTGGAAATGTACATATCGTGTAATAAGTTTTACAAATGCTGTGTAAAATTTTACGAAATAACACGATACACATGTAATCCGATAAAGACCTAAGCGATCCGGTAATTGCTGAATCAGTTTACCCTGAAATTTGCGCTGTAAACAAAACATTATGTGTCGTAATTTAAAAACCGCTGGCATGTTTCAATAGGAAAGACATTTGTCTTTCGAGGTTTAAAGGTTTAATTGCTGAATGCATGGTGTTTACGTCGAAATGAGACTCGAAGTCCTTAGCTATCCGTTATACACCAATCAACTGTATTAAATATCATTTTAAAGTCAAATGAACTGTGTCACAGTAAAAGAGACATTAAGGCGATTGTGGCCAGTTTGGATCTAGATCAGCCTGCAGTCGCTTGAAAGCTGTTTGCTTAAAAGCGGTTTGCCATTATTTGCATAAGTCAGGGGTTAATTCCGCCATGCCAGGTCAATAAATACGCACACTATCTACGAGTTAGCGGTCGATAGTCGCATAATTTGGTATAAATAATAATAATAATAATAATGTTCAATAAATACACTCAATATCTATTAGTTAGCGGTCGATAGTCGGATAATTTGGTATAACTAATAATAATAGTAATGTTCAATGTCAAATATCTCTTAAAGCAACAGATGTAAGGCGTCTTCTGATTGGCTAACACTCAAGGGTCAGTAAAGACAGAACGTCGAATTACAATTTTGTACACCGAAGTACAAAAAATGTACTTCGACGTATATATTGTACGTCAAAGTACATTTCTCTGTTGACTTTCGACCCAAATGGTACGCCATAAATGTGTATTCATACTATTGCCTTCGAGGTACTTATCCGATGTTTGAAGGAAAGGGCCAAGAATGTGCGATTGTTGGTCAAGTTCCCCAGGAGTACTACGTTTCCGTAACCCCATTTTTTCCGTACTAAACATTTTTCATACCCAATTTTTTTTTCGTACCCAATTTATCTTTCGTTCTGAAAAATTTTTCGTACCCAAATTTGTTTCGTTCCCAATTTTTTTTTCGTACCCATTTTTTTCGTACTCTAATTTTTTTTCGTAACCAAATTTTTTTTGGCATTATTTTTTCGTTCCTCAAATTTTTGTACCCAATTTTTTTTCGTACCCACATACACAATTGTGATGATGTAGATCAACTTAAATTGATGCTTTTATATATCCATCCTCTTCAAAAGCATCGTCACACCAGTACTGTCAGTACTTTGATTCTTTTGTGAGACCAGAATTTGAGTTAGAACAAAACATCCTGTGTTCTACTTGAGTGTGCCACATTTGGAATGCTGATTTAATTTGAATCGAGGCATAATGCGATATTTTGTCTAATAAATTTGCCGTTTACATGGAATTAGTGAGGACTTCTTTTATCGTTGCGTTACCGGGGAAGGTTACACACAATCTTAATGTACTACGCACTACGCAAGGTTAGATTCAGTTAATTGAATCTGTTTTTGCTATTGTCTTAACAATTAAACGCAAATATTTGTTGTTTTTTACAGATATTGTAGGATAAATAGAATATTTTGTAAGTGCCTTCGCCTCGCCGTGTTAACCTTTCTTTAACTCGTCGGATAACCTCAAGTACACAAATACACTTACATAATATTCTCTATCTAACGGAATTGCTCTAATTTTTCGGACACTTAAAAATAATTATATCTTTTTGTATCTGAAAAAATTAAAAAAATATTCAACAACTAAAGGTGTCCGAAAATTTAGACACACAAAACACAGGTGTTCGAAACGTAAGATACAGTCTATATAATAGTGCATTGGGTTTTGAGATGTGTCAATTGTTTCAACGAAAAATGGCACTTGCTTGTAAGAGACCGTATACTTAACATTAATCATTAATATTATATATGTTTTACTTTGATATGTTGGGTGAAACCATAGTCTATAACTGATATACATTGTTAGTTACCAAATAACGCAAATTTAATGGTCCATTTCCTTAAGGCATTTGTCTTCGATGTTGTATTACCTTTATCCGTTCGTAAAAACGCATGCTCGATGTCTCACTAGAAAAGCGCAACATGACAGAAATCTGATAAAATAGCATTGTTAGATTAACTGTCCCAAAATATAGAGTCATTATTTCTTTACGCACACCCGTATGTCTGAAAATAAAGAGCCTCACAAAAAATAATTATTTGTGCTTTAAACGGGGGTGTCTGAAAATGTAGAGTGTCTGAAATTTTAATAACGGTATGTCTCACCAAGCTGCCCGGTCTCCGGACACGTGACGCAGTGGTCAGTACCCCCGACCCCCCACGAGCCGCCGCCGTCCCCGCAGCACTTGTCCTGACTGACAGTGACGTCACCAAAACCTTTGTGCTTCTCGCCGTAGCACGTGCTCGCCTTGTAACAGTACTGCAGGGTGGATTCTTGCTCTGTTGCCGTGTCATAAATTGGTATAGTAAACGAAATTATTGAAACTTTAATAGGAAAATAAGTAATAAAATAATGTGATGATGATGACGACGATGATGACGATGATGATGAAGAAGATTTGATGCTCTTACCCAGTAAGAGATAAATATAAACATGGTAAATGCGTTTTCTTTGAGAGGCTCTAACAATTACAAAACATTATGTTGAAATCCTACGACATTTTTTAATGCGAAACGGACCCTATGCGTTCATTGAAGCCGATACTTTCACTAGTGAAAACTACCAGATCTGGTAGGATATCTAGTTCATTACTTTTCTTATTTTACGCAAATCAGTGTCTTTTTCTACATAACTGTTCGTCTTTGTATCTTTTCCAGGAAAAATTACAGCAATAAACAATCAATACAATATAGCTACAAAATACAATACATATATAATTTGAATCGAACAAACGTATGTGGTTTCCGACATTGACATTTATTTGATGATAAATATTTATATTGTCTAAAAAGACTATGGCCGATAATTTAGAGTGTCTGAAAACTCCGAAACCTTACAGTTATTACGGTATAATAAAACCAGTCAAATCTGCGCGGAATTTCAATAGAAGTTTTGCTGAGAACCAGTCAAATTTCGCGTGATTTTTTAAAAATGGCTATGCTCGTAAGTAAGTCAAATACATGTCTCTGCGCGGAGTTCAGATGTAAGCTATGATCGAAACCAAACACATTTCTCTGTGCTGCGTTTTGATAAGTGCTATTATCAGAGCCACTCAAACCTGCACAGAAATAAGACGTTTGCTCGGAACCAGTTAAATTTCTCTGCGCGGCGAAGTTTTGAAAAAGCTTTGCTGCGACCCAGTAAAACCTGCGTGGAGTTTAGATAGAAGCTATGCTCGGAACCAGTCAAATTTCTTTTCGCGGATTTTAGATTAGAGCTATGCTATGGTTAATCTGAGAAAATACTGCCACTCTCCCGGTGCTACTCACGTTTCGTCAGGTCGTCACAGCGATAGCCTGTGTAGTCTTCCTTACAGTCGCACACGTTGGGCGCCACACACCCGCGGGCGTTGTGAACGTTACACGGGGGGTTGCACACCGCTGAAATAGTCACCAGTTTGATTAACCCATTTATGCCTAGTGGACTCTCCCATCCTACTAAATTGGATCAATATATTTACAAAACTAGGGATGTATAGTATATTTATTTCTATATTTAGAATATTTCTTACGGAAATTCCTGAAAGCAAACAGCGCAGACCCTGATGAGACGCCGCATCATGCGGCGTCTCATCTGGGTCTACGCTGTTTGCCAATGCCTTTTTAAAGACGCTATGCATAAATGGGTTAGAACAACTAAGTAGGGACAGAGCTAATATACCAAATTGTACATAGTGCTGCTACAAAGGGGTATGGTACTGTTAAACAGTTAATTTTCATGGGAATAAATTTTCAGGCTTTTCCAAAAATACAAATATCCCTGGAAAACACAACACATACAATGGGGATGAACGTTATTAACAATTAGCGCTAATCCTTACTTTTCAACTTAAACGAAGTGAATGGTATCGATTCAACATTTATGCATTTGCGTTTTATAGTAATTGTCAAGTTACAGCATATTACACATTGTAATGTTCTCATTTTTGTATAGTATCTGGATTGCGAAACAAACACAGGATCTGTGCGTGGATTTCTTTGGTTAATACTGTCTTGTATTACAACGGTAATTCAGTCTTTAAAGAAAATTCATAGCACTTAATTATTTGTCGGGATCTTAAATTTTCTAATCGGTCAACCCAAGAATTCAAGGAAAAACGCTCCACAAACAAAAACGCCCCACAAATAAAAAACGCCCCACAAATAAAGACGCCCCACAAATAAAAACGCCCCACAAATAAAAACGCCCTACTTATACTACTGGTCTCATAGTATATAACTGGACCAGTCAGCTGACAGTTTGCAGTCAAACCATCAAATCCATAGAATTTGTTTTGACAATGAAGTTATGCAAGCACAGTTGTTTCCTTTTTTCAACGAATATTTTTTTTAACATATTTTGCATGAAATCGTAGTTAATTTAAAAATAACGACTCATCGACGACGCTTATCGTACCGCTGTAATACTGTGGAAGCATTATATTTTCACGGGAATTATTTTCCATTGATTTCCTGGCCTGACATATCAACCAATTGAGTCGCATTCTGAGAAAACTGGGCATAATGTATGTGCGTAAAGTGTCGTCCCAGATTAGCCTGTGCAGTCAGCACAGGCTAATCAGGGACGACACTTTCCGCTTTTATGACAATTTTCGTTTAAATGAAATCTCTTCTTAGCAAAAATCCAATTTAGGCGGAAAGTGACGTCCCTGATTAGCCTATGCGGACTGCACAGGCTTATCTGTGACGACACTTTACGCACATGCATAAAGCACAATTTTCTCAGCACAAGACTCAATTAATCTCAAACACATCGGAAAATCACCGATGCTAATTCCTCATTATATTTTCCCAAAATAAGACATCTGCGTACATTTACGTCAAAGAAAAAAGCGATTAACAAACACGAAATTTATTGCCAACTAATATGAATGGGTTTACAGTAGTCACCGGCTTGACTAAAAGGCTTTGTTCACAGATCGACGAAAATGACAATTGTCTTTTTTCGCCGATTCTAAAACTACAAGCAAACTGTACATCAGAAAGCGAACAAAATCAGGGCGTAATCACACACTTTAAATGCATATTCGTGATAGAGAAATTGTCACGTGAAGTTGATAAAATTTCGAAGCGGTATCAATACAAAACAGTATTTACGATGTCTTTGCCAAATTTAATGATAACATGTGAATATCGTAAATTAGGCATCAAATTCACAAATCAAATTATATGCACAAATGGTGGAGACGACAGCCTTTTAATCCAAAATGACACCTTATCGACTGCCGGTTAGGTTAGCTTTGTGTATTTATTTCATGTTTTCAATTTTATTTTTGTCTTAACTCTATACCAAGTTAATATAAGCGATAAATAATAATTATACTCAACGTTTCGGTCATCATTGTAAACCGGCAAATAAACAACACGTTAGAGTTCTCATAAGAAAGTATGAACCACAAAAGAAAAATCCCGAGTAATCCCGAATGGTGCCGAGTAATCCCGAATGGTGCCGAGTATTCCTAGTGATTTGATATTAAGAAGCACAACGACAAAGACTTGTTAATAAGCCAAACACAACGATGATAAGCCATTTATTTCGATTCTTAAATGATCTGACAAAAAAAAATGCGAATTGAAAACTTACAACGCTCCGCCTCGAATCCGGAATTGTGTTGATCTTTACTGAATTGTGTAGAAACAATAACCGTGTTTTTGTTTATATTAATTAGCGAATATTGAGTACAAATACTAAATCTCAAATACCAGGGCTTTTAGCCTGTTTGATTGCCTTATTGGGCCATATTCCGAATTAAAGAAATTATATTTCCCTACATTCTCTCCTGTTATTCATTACTGTTTGTTTTCCTATTAGATGTTTGGAAAAAAATGTGTTAAGTGCAAAAATAAATAAATTTTCTCCCTATTTTTGTTCAGAATTTTCTATCTTATATATGCTTTATTAAGCCATCTAGCCATGATTTGTTTAAAATGCGAGAAAATGTCTTCTATATGTAGGATAAATTATATATTTTTCACAAAGACAATAAGCTAAGAATAATAGTATACGTGTTTCAAAATAATAATTTACATTTGTACATTATGTGATCACTTTGTAATGAATCAGTCAAATCTTTGTTGACTTCTACCATTACGTAATTATTCATAATTATTATCATCCGTGTCACCACATATGTGTATTTTGCATTTGGCTTAAAAGCAACTGTAATGCTTGAAAGCTTTTAATCGTTGTTGTTGTTGTTGTTGTATTAACCTCATCCATGTGACATCTTCACTAAAACATGTTGTATTTTATTCCTTCTTTTAAATTGATATTTCTTCGAAATGATGTATGTTTTGTATTAAATTAAACGCCTGCTGTTATTGCATATGTATGTTTATGACGATGAGCTGTATATATGCTTAAGTCGAAATAAACTATTATGTTCGTATAAAAAATACAAAATGTGATTAACCAATGTATTATGTATTAATTGCCTCAATTTAAGATACATGAATAAAATTGATTATCGTTAATACTCCCAAAACGATATAAAAGCCATATATATACCGGTAATTGACATCATACTGTCGTTTCTTGAGTGATTCATACCAAACATCGCGAATGCATTACACAGAAGTTGTTTATTCCTACGTCTGATCCCTTCATCAATTATTGAGTGAAGCCATTGTATGTGACCGGTATACATGTTCATGCATATTTTCCGCAAATATCGCACATGTAACGGTCCAATGACTTCGCACATTCGCCTGCCAGGTTTAATGGCCGTTTTATCAGCTTGTGTATTGTGCAAACTGATTAACGCAAATAGGTTGATTTCAAATAAAAAGACCAATTTAGAGCAATTAATTATGGGGAAAATCTGGATAGTCTAAAAATTGGAGTCACACAAATATTAATTTGGCTTATAAAAAAGGGTATCCGAAAACCTAAAATGCCTGAAAAATTACGGTACTCACGTAAGTCACAGGCGGCGCCGGTCCAGCCGTCACAGCAACTCGAAATCGTCTCCTCGCGCTCTCTGTAAACAGAAAGTGAACGAAACGTGCCCAATGGTTGCCTTAACAGTTTGGTATAGCACTCGAAAGGGGGACTTAATGCATCTGTATAAAATGTTGTTCCGTATTAGCCTGTGCAGTCCGCACACGCTTATCAGGGATCGGAAAGAGTCGTCCTTGATTAGCCTGTGCGCACTGTATCGACACTTTACGATCACGTATTTAGTCCCGTTTTTCTAGAGCGCGGCTTTTATATACATTCGCAAATAAATAAGACCAGCTCTTTATAAACACGAAGTGAATGCTGAGGAGACACCTTAGCCATTGAGTTGAGTATATAACACTCGGCAATAAATTAGACCTGCTCTCTATAAACATGGATTGAACGCTAAGGGGACATCTTAGCCGTTGAGTAGAATATAAAACACTCGCAAATAATGCAGCACGCACTCCAAAATAGGCAGTGAATCATAGATTAGTGTGTAGTTAATAGACTCTCGCAAATAGATGCAACATGTTTTCTACAAACAGAAGTTAAGCCAGTTTTGTGTAATGTATATACAATTCCAAATGAATGTAACATGCTGTACACAGAGTTTGAACGTACAATATATACCTTGACTATTTTGTATAGTATGAATTCAGTCAAAAGATGACACCTCGTTAGTTGCGGCCAGTTTACTCTTACCTGCTATAGACGCAGCGAGGGGTGGAGCTGTTTTTGGCCATGGCCGCCTGCATAAACTGTGACACCTCTGTATCGGACATATCCGCCAGGCCCGAACCTTTCTTGTCTAACGTGTAACCTGTACGTGGATTCAGAAGTAGATAAGTGTGGTCTTAGGATGATATTCAAAAAGTATCATAACCCATTTATGCCTAGTGGACTCTCCTATCCTTTAAAATTGGATCAATTTATTTCCAAAATTATGGATGTCTAGTACATTTATTTCTATATTTAGAATATTACTTACAGAAATTCCTTTAAGCAAACAGCGAAGACCCTGAGGAAACGCCGCATCATGCGGCGTATCATCTCGGTCTACACTGATTGCCAAGGCCTTTTTTTCTAGACGCTAGGCATACATGGGTTAACCCTTTACCACTTTTATACGTATTTTGACGCATGTCCTTTTTTCTCTTGGAAAGTTTAATTTAATTAAAGACATTTCCTTCTAGATTCAAGTTTTAAAGACTTTATTTTATAACTCTTAGATACTGATGAGCAGCAAACAGCATACAACTTGAACAGACTGCGAGTTACTTTGTATTTAGCCATTCTGATAGGGAAATGGATAAATAATGTGTTACAGTGTCAGTTAAGTGCATTTTTTTACATGCATTTGATGTCTAAATTTGAGTGTCATTCTGTGAAACTTTGCGTTATACAATTGCGTAGAACGTCGTTATAGATTCAAGTCTGTGCATTCCGTACAGGCTAACCAGAGAAGAAACTTTTATGAATTTTCCGTTCGAAGGAAGACTTTTCTTTACGAAAATGCTGTTAAGACTAAACATTTGGTTCCTGATTAGCCTGTGTGGACTGCACAGACTTATATGGAGCGACATTTTACGCATGCGCATTTGCCCCGTTTTTCAAGATCAAGGCTTTTATTTATGTTACTATATGTGTCAGTAAAGTGCATTATTGGATCATACATGTATAACATGTCTTTATTTAATAAACATCAGGAGTCAAGTTTATTTAACATCACACGACAAATCTCAAGTTACGATACACTTTTTGATAAAGCATACTCGCGATTTTTCTCAATTTTATAGAACCATATTTATCACGAACGTATTTTTGCTGTTTGACGTAAATCAAGTCTTTAGTTGGTCGTAGTTACTTTCTAACGGCAGGGTCATTGATTTAACATTGATATAACTCTGAAAAAAGACTAAAATAATATAAAAGCATAATATTTAGCAAAGATAACAAATTGACGCATGTGTGCACATTATTTTAGAATATAGACAAATTATAAAATCAATAATACATATATTTTATTCGGAAAGTGGACTTTGCTTAGCAACCAAAACGTGCGCATGCGTACCGGTAACCATCATCTGCGTGAATTCCGCGCAGGCCGCTTTCCATGTCGTCTGCACCGTCCGGGTCGTCTGGCATTTCCTGGTGGGGAAAAAACAGAGGACATGTGACAGTCACATCTCGCAGTTAAAAACATAGGTCACGTGACAGTCACATCTCGCAGTTAAATGGATACATGTCAGAAACATCTTATTGTAACCGTCTTGTTCGGGGAAAACTGTGCTGAATGCATGAGCGTAAAGTGTCGCTCCAGATTAGTCTGTGCAGTCCACACAGGCTAATCAGGAACGACACTTTCCGCTTTTAAGGAATTTTTCGTTTAAAAGAAGTCTCTTCTTAGCGAAAGTCCAGTTTAGGCAGCAAGTGTCGGCCCTGATTGCAGTCCGCACAGGCTAATCAGGGACGACACTTTCCGCGTATGTATTAAGCCCAGTTGTCCCAGAACGAGGCTTATAACGTGAACCATATCCCGGAATTATAGCGCAATTACATGGTTTATTAGCCAGAAACATCTCTCAGTAACAGGGTCATGCGCTAGATAGTGGTGATGTAAAAAATCATAATAACAAAGTCAATGCATCAAAAACATCTAAATAATCCATAGTAAAATCTATAGCGCCAGCATTATTTTGTCATCTGCATAGTAAGTTCACACTAACAGGTTTCGTGATGTACTCTAGATAATCACATCGGCCACGTCCGGCTAGCGGACGGTTTCAGATCCTCGGCTTTTCGAGCAGTTACGATTGGGTCGTGTGCAGAAATAATTAAAAAAATTGGCTGGTTTATATGTGATATAAATTTCTAACAGAGAGAATAAAAGACTTACAGCAATACGAGAGTCATTTTCAATAAACATCGCAAGGTCATCGAAACCAGAATTCGAATTATTTTATTATGCACGAGTCCTTAACCTTTAGCTTTAACACAAATAATATTGTCCATATTGCAGATACATGTACGTTTCTATTAAAGTATCTTAGCCGCGCTCTTTGATTATTTGGTTCAAATCATGTGGGTAAAGTGTTGTCCCAGAATAGCCTCACCAGTCCGCACAGGATAATTACACTTTTATATTTTTATTTAAAGGAAGTCTCTTTTTAGCGAAAGTGAAGGCGGGAAGTGTCGTCCTTGATTAACCTGTGCAGACTGCACAGGCTATTAGAAGACAACACTCTACGCATATGCAGTAAGCCCGCTATTAGAAGACAACACTCTACGCATATGCAGTAAGCCCGCTATTAAAAGACAACACTCTACGCATATGCAGTAAGCCCGCTATTAGAAGACAACACTCTACGCATATGCAGTAAGCCCGCTATTAGAAGACAACACTCTACGCATATGCAGTAAGCCCGCTATTAGAAGACAACACTCTACGCATATGCAGTAAGCCCGCTATAAGAAGACAACACTCTATGCGTATGCAGTAAGCCCGCTATTAGAGGACAACACTCTACGCATATGCAGTAAGCCCGCTATTAGAAGACAACACTCTACGCATATGCAGTAAGCCCGCTATTAAAAGACAACACTCTACGCATATGCAGTAAGCCCGCTATTAGAAGACAACACTCTACGCATATGCAGTAAGCCCGCTATTAGAAGACAACACTCTACGCATATGCAGTAAGCCCGCTATTACAAGACAACACTCTACGCATATGCAGCAAGCCCGCTATTAGAAGACAACACTCTACGCATATGCAGTAAGCCCGCTATTAGAAGACAACACTCTACGCGTATGCAGTAAGCCCCGAAAGTAGTTAACTACCTGTCATTGTGTGTGTACATTATGTATGTGAATAAAGAATACAGTGACTCAAGATTATATAACGAAGATAGGTAAACAACAATACTGTGTACAAAATATACAAAGCGCTACAGTGGATTGGTCAATAACGGAATAAGAGTGTAACGGATAGGTTTTTAATTTTCGGGATAATAATAATAATATTTGTATAATAATTGTTATTGTTTATTTTTCTACAAACTGCAGTTGATAATGCAATACGTGTATAGTTAATTCATGTTTTTATTGATAGGTGATTAGATTTTACAACTGTTATATTTTCAGAAGAGTAACAATGCCACGAGAGGCAGGCAATGATTCGGTGACGAAACAAAAGGAGCCAACATACGTTTGAATGCATTTGACGTCCTTTTAAAGATAAATGTACTGATATTGGTGTTATACCGGTATTTTAGAAGGAACTGTCCTTTAATAGTGTCGATGCATAGAAACCCAATCAAGGCGTATTGTATAAAAGGGCACGGGAAGTGTAAGTTGTGCTTTACTGAATAACGGAAACGTTATTACCCACATTCTCAAGAATTTATTGTTTCACAAAGTACACCAATCTCCACAACGAGTTGTCGGTCCTTGTTCTCACATACAATCTCTGTCATCACATGAAAATCCTACCAGATTTGGTGGGATTTTATTGTATTGGATAAAGTATTATATTATGAAAAGTATTATAATTTTCTTTTATATTTTGAAAATAGTGTGTAAGTTTAGGTTCGTAATAAAACAATAATTTAAAAAGTAAAAAAGGTAACATTATTGTACTACGTTGCTAGGCTATCATCACGTGCTTGGTTATGGAGGCAGGGATTTGATCCAGCTATGCTGGTTCCCGTCAAATCTCTGCAAATGGCATATTGACTCAACCGCGCTTGACTTAGGTTCAATAGCAATTGAAAACTGACTAAAAACTACCAGTTGGGTAGTAGAAATTTCAATTTGTTAGATTCATTTTTTATCACTTGGCTACAATCCAAAATATCTGAATTAGTCATTTATGGTTCGTTTGGCTTAATTATAGCGATCACCTCGATATTTGTATTTATTTGTGTTATTAATTAATCACCAATAGATGACAATTTTATTCAGATAAGTGTTTTTATTCCCATCAAAAGACGGAGTGATACAGTTTTGGCCTTGTCCGTCCGTCAGTCTGTCCGTCCGTACGTGCGCTGTCGTTCACACACTAAAAAGGCCTGTATATAAGAAACTATAAAGGATTTCAACATGAAACTTCATAGATGTATAGATATTAACAAGGAAAAGGCGGGGATATATCGAATTTGCTTGTTTTAAAAATGAAATGTTTGCCTATATGCGTAAAGTAAACACACTCGATTTTACAATTTTTCGTCTTTAACTTAAACTTATTCGATACGTTCTTCTTGTCAAATTGTTTTGTGATTATATCCACAAGTGTTAAAACAATTTGTAGAAAAGAAACACATTCAAAGCATTTTTATATTTAACTTGGAAGCTTTAAATGATTTTAAATATAAAAAAATGTAACGAAAGGTTTCTAGATGGCTGAAAAAATGTTTTATATTATTAACGGAAAAGGTAAAGTAAAATACTCTCAAAGTAAAATATGCAATTAAAAAGACTCGGGTGCCGAATCAGGGTTAATGTATCTAGTCTTTATAGTTTTATCTATTATTTATAGTCTTTACATTGTATTCATTTCTTTAAGTAATTCATTGCACACTATTAAACCAATTTTTGAGCAAGATGGGGAGGCAGCGTTGAAACGTAAAAGGTAGGGATAGCCCAGCGAGAGCAAAGCTGCAGCCAATGCCAAACTAATCAAGACAAAAGTATGGTCACGGATACATAACATAGAGGGCATAATTGTTCGACTTAATGTTTAGATGACTTTCAAAGGTTTGTTTTCATAACATATTATTCAGGAATATAAAACAAACAGTTGTATTGTTCATTTTTTAAATATTATTTTCGTCCGATTATGAGGTTGTAAGTGTTGTTCCATGTGTTGCTGTCAGTTTGTTTACGTTGCTACTTGTTTACTGCATGGCGTATTTAATAAAAGAATACAGTGATGCTACAAATTGTGAATCAGTAAACGATGACTTTGTTTATCTACCCAAGTGACATTCTTCAACTTTCATTGTGTTTGTTTGATATGCAACGTTGTTTTTTTTGTGATTTGACATATCAACATAGCTGTTACTGGTATATGATTTTTTGTAAAGTTTAATTATGTTTATGCAACATTTTCTCTGTGATTAATATTACTTTTATGCCAATATTTTCTCTCTATAGACCTAAATGATTTCACAAATCGTGTCTTTTTATCAAATTTATTTATTACATAAATTTCCATGGCACGTCTAAGTCACTTCAGGGTAAAATAAATGTTGATGACGACGAGATATAATATAGTTCAATGCCAAAATGTTATCATACGGTCAGCTTTACTGCGCAATGACTATTTGGAGATGGCGTGAGACAGCCCCTGGCACTCGGAGATTGCTTGAGACAATCCCTGGCACGCGATACCGTTGTTAGTTAAAGACCAAGGATATCCGGTATGGCGAATTAGTAGTACATGTACCATAAAACTTTACCTGTAAACGATTATTGTTATTATGGAAACTAAAAAAGCGAGTAGACAATACATTTGTCTTTTAATGTATAGTAGTTGATATGTGGAATTCGAGATTCATACGTTGAAATGAGACACCGTAGCGCGGCGGTCCGTGGTCCACGGTTCAGATATAAGCCTCGCGTTCTGCGAAAAGTGGACTCAATGCATTTGTGAAGTCCGCACAGGCTTATAAGGTAATAAACTTTCCGCTTTTATGTTACTCTTTTGTTTGAAGGAAGTCTCTTTTTAGCAAAAATCCAGTCTAGGCGGAAATGTTCGTTCCTGTGAGGACTGCACAGGATAATCTGGGACGAATTTCACGCACATGCCTTAAGCCCTGTTTACCAGAACGAGGCTGTTTTCCAGAACGAGGCTGTTTTCCAGAACGGGGCTGTTAACTAGAACGAGGCTGTTTACCAGAACGAGGCTGTTTACCAGAACGAGGCTGTTTTCCCAGAACATGGCTCATATTGTCATGACAACGCGGCCACAAATTTAAGCACGAAGTCACCTACCAAGCAGTCGACCAGTGTGATCTGCCGCGAGTGTCGTGGCAACAGACAAACGACCGCAACGTTATCTAGATTACCGTTAACGAAAAACTTAAATTTCAATATACATGTACATTACAACGCACATGTTTTTATTAAACAGAACGATTGCATGTATGAACAGCTTCATCGGTTTCAAATAATACGCCTAGATATGGGAAAACTGGGCTTCATTAATGTGCGACACTTTCCGCCTAAACTGGATTGTAGCAACGAAGAGACTATACCTTTAAATAAAAAATACCCCACAAACGGAAAGTGGTGTTTGTCACTGATAAGCCTGTGCCACCGTTAGCCGGGTATATTTACATTGGCCTATTTACATGTTCTCACTACGATGTATTTCGACATTTACATCACGTTTTCCTAAAGTTGCATAAAGATATTCTTGAACTCATGTTTTGTTGCTTTCGAATTGTTTTTTTGTTGTTTGTTTTGGAACTCGTTATAAGATAAACTAGTTTTACATGTGTTTATAATTCACATTGTTTTATTTGCTATTAGCGCTGACGCGTTAAATGTGTGTTCAAAGTATACATTTATTTATTTATTTATTTATTTTTGTATTTATTTATTTATGTATACTTTAAAGGGTGACATTTGTGTACTTATGTACATGGATCTTTAAGTGGAATTGGGTTAATCAATCGCGGCGGACCACCTCGACATCCACGGCGACCCCCGGCGATGCCTTACCGCGGCGTGTTTGAAGCGTCGTGATAACGCCGCTGGATTTAACTAATGAACCCCGTTCTAGTAAAACTGGGCTTAATGCATGGGTGCAAAATAACTTCCTAGATTAGCCTGTGCAGTTCGCATAGGCTAATCAAGGCGACTTATTTTCGTTGGTACTTTTCGTTGAAAGGATGTCTCTTCTTATTTAAGGCGAAGAGTATCGCCACTGATTAACCTGTGAGGACTGCACAGGCTAATCTGGGACGTCACTTTACTTTACGCTTTACTTTACGTCCTGGCATTAAAGGGGCCTTTTCACAGACTTTGGCACGTATTGAAGTTTGTCATTAAATGCTCTATATTAATAAATGTAAACATTTGATCTACAAAGCTCCAGTTAAACAAACTCCAGTAAAACAAGAATAAGATTAAAGAATTAAATAAAAAGTAACCCTCAACTGGGTTCGAACCACTGACCCCTGGAGCCCTGGAGCAAAAGTCTATCGCATAGACCACTCGTCCATCCTTGCTCATACAATGAGTGATGTATTTTATACTTTATATAAGGAATCCTCGTAGTATCACGAAATATAACGACAACAGAACTCTCCAAATTATTCAATCGTTTCGCGTTGCAACGCTTTATAATTTTCAGGGCTTTAAATTGTCAAATGATGCATATAATTATACATTTTAAATCATGGTTAATGATCAGCATTACTGTTTCCTCACAAATAACGTAACTACACCGAAAATTTGCGAATTGTAAAACTTTTTTTTTATTTTGTCAATTTACCAAACCGTGATTAGCACCGAACAAGGGCAGAAACTTCGAACCAGTATCCTTTAGATTACAAAGTTACAATGCAACTTTGGGACGTTTTATCATTATTTACGATTTTTATACAATCGTCAATTATGTATCGAAATTAATGCAGTCGTTTACGATTTTACATAAATTCCGTTTCATCAACGAAATCGTAAAGGCACCATACATAAAATACGACCGCCATTACGTATATTTACGGGTGCTCTTACCCAGTCGTATATTTATGTATGACATTTTTATAATTTAATTTACGTTTGCTTGATGAAACGCGATTTCACTGAACCATTGTAATCTGTCTAAATCGTAATTTACGACTTGTCGTAAATCGTTGATGAAATGGCTCCCAGTACACTCATTATGATTCGTGAAACATGAGTTATCATCGCTTAAGTACGGTGGCATAGAGGTGACATTCACTCCTTCCTTTTTTAATTGCACTGCTCTTTTATTTAGTTTTGCACTCCTCTTTTTTTCTACCTCGTGGCCTCGACTTCGTTACTCGAGACCACGACATAGCTAACTCGTGTGCCACTTAATAGAAAGTCGTGGCCACGAGATTGTAAAAAGAGGAATGCAATTTAAAAAAGGAGGAATGAATGTTACCTCTATGCCACCGTACTTAAGTGGGTTGACAGATCGCTGAATTTAAGACAGATACATCAGAAAATAACAGACGCAATATTCTGATTTTTTTTCGAAAAGTTAGAATTTATAGAATGTGTGTGTCCACAAAAAGTCAGTTTTTGAAAAACACAAACGAGCTTTAAGGCCAACGAATAGATATTATTTTACGGTAATAAGCACTTGGTTATCCGGTTTGTAATAAGTATTTGCAAGCGCGTGTGATACTTTAAATAACCGATCCACGCGTTATATACAATTTAACAAAATCGTTACGCGTTAGTAAGGCGTTATAATTTTGTCACTTTCAAATGATAGTTATTTAGTTTAGTTTACGGCATAAGTGTTATTTCGCTGCCTGATGTTCTCATTTTCTTTTATCTTCTTAATGTGTGACAAAAAGTTGGAAACCCGTCATTTGAATAAGCGGCTAACAAGTCTATGGGAGGGCAGTTTATGCACATGCATTTAGCCCCTTTATCCAAGAACGATACTCAAATGTTTCGACAAAATTTAAAAGGGGGTTAGACACAGTACATTATAACATTCTATATCAAATTCTCACATGTTTCTCTAGTGTCACTGTTCTATAGTTTGGATATTGATATTCCAACTTTAAACCGTCCACTTACCTGTAACGTGTACGGAATTGGAGCTTATAAATTGCACATACCGTTCAAATGTGTTCACAAACGTTACAAAAGTGAACACAAAGATATTCAAGAATGCACATAACAATGTATAACCGTGAACACCGACCTTTTAAGTGTGCATAGAACCGTCAAAGTATAAACTATAAAAACAAAAGAAAATTCAAACCGTTCAAACATTTCACACATAGACATAAAACTTTTTCAATGATAGACCTGAACAACCCGACATTTAAACAAACTATTATTTTTTACATACATATACCTGTCAAACGAGACTTTAGTTTTTAAAATACACAGGCTATCGAAATCCATAATTTTGTCTTTTTGAATTGTAAGTTATTGGTTTAAGAAAGGTTTAGCAAATTATTGCCAATTGGGTGAATTTTGATGAAGAAAACCACATTCTTTATTAAATTGTAACGATATAATTGAATTCATCTTGTGTTTGACGATGTTTACTATATTAAGCGTGCTCTGTGAAAAGGGGATTTGATGCATGTGCGTAACGTGTCTTCACAGATTAGCACTGGCTTATCAGGGACGACACTTTCCGCTTTATGGTATTTTTACAGAAATTCTCTTCTTAGCGAAATCCAGTTTAGGCGGATAGTGCCGTCCCTGGTTAGCCTGTGCGGATTGCACAGGAAAATCTGGGACGACACTTTACGCACAGGCATTAAAACCCCGTTTCACAGCGTTGGTCATTTTTCGATGTGTTTGTGTTCAATTCGCGGAACGTTCAACCAACGAAATCAACTAAAATTAATGTTTTACGATTAATTATAATTTAATATTAATTTTACACAAGTGTATAACTTTATCAGAGCCATAATCGTATAATGAACATGCTGGCAATATAACACACATGATAGATTACGGTATAACTTGCAGGAAATTGACAACACAAGTTAGACTACGGTATAACTTGCAGATAATTGACAACACAATATATATTACGGTATAACAGGCAGTCAATAGACAACACAAGACAGACTACGGTATAACTTGCAGAACATTGACAACACAAGATAGACTACGGTATAACCATTTGATGATGAGATTGTAATTCATATTGCTATTTCTGGAAGACTACGGTATAACTTGCAGGAAATTGACAACACAAGATAGATAACGGTATAACAGGCAGTCAATAGACAATACAAGACAGACTACGGTATAACTTGCAGGAAATCGACAACACCAGGGATATACTACGTTATAACAGGCAGAAACTACAAAGGATGGACTACGGTATATACAGGCAGGAAATAGACAACAAATGATGGACTTCGGTATAACATGCTGGAAACAGATCACACACGAAAGATTACGGTATTACTTGCAGGAAAGATACCACACAAAGGATATACAACGTTATAACAGGCAGGCATTATACCGAAAATGATTACGGTACATGCAATAGGCCACACACGATCGACCAATGTTCAAACATAAATTCATAGATACGTGCATAATGCACATTTAAAATAGCAAACTCATTAGGAAAATCATACAAGCATGTGCAAACGTCTGCTTCATTACGCAAACTTCACATAAAGGGTTCGACAACAATGACATTGGCGGACAATAAATGTATAGCAGCTGCCAATAAAAGTGTAACAATCCAAATACGCGCGAAGAATCTATAAACTGAACTAAATCATACTTGCGCTATATTTTTAATCTGCATTTTAAGTGAATTATACAAAATGCAATCAGTTCATAAGCTATGTTATATATATATATATATATGTGCAACTTATATACTGAAAGTCTATATACATGCGTACATCTAAGTACGTACAAGTTAGCTTCTTTGAAATGTTGTGTTTATGTAATATGTATGTTGTATATGAATGTTTTGATTGGAATATATTCAAAATAACATTTTGAACACACACACAAAAACACAAGAAAAATGTTAATC
Source organism: Dreissena polymorpha (assembly GCF_020536995.1). NCBI lineage: Eukaryota > Metazoa > Mollusca > Bivalvia > Myida > Dreissenidae > Dreissena > Dreissena polymorpha. Next base: position 31,001,752 of record NC_068362.1, read on the forward strand.
GAATCAACATTTTAGCATTCGTATATCTTAATGTCGAAAACTACGGCGTCGTGTTTCGATCGATTTTTTTCGCATGATATTCCAGCATTATCTCAATTGTAACGTAGAGATTGAGATCGCAAAACAAGCCACCTCAACGAAGCATCGTAATACACGTCATTAAGACTGCATTGATGACGTCATTAATGCAACGTATGGGAAGAATTAGAGCGTAATAGCAGGTAAATGGCAGCTAGGGTGGTATTCCAGAAACATCTTTTAAATAATTTCACTGAAGTTCAAAATTACAATCTTTTGAATCTATTTACTAAATAAGGAAACGCATGTTGTTTTTTTGGTATTCCTTAAATAACATTCGCATAATGATGTTATTTAAATGTATATCTTGATGCCAATCTATTGCAATATGAAATGAAAATTTCACAATTTAAAGATAATAATACAATTTAACTTAAGATTCTTCTGGAATACGACCCCTGGGATCGTATTCACCAACTAATTATAAGACTTCAAAATATTAAAAATGGACTTAAATCCAAAAAATATTTTTGACTTTGAATATGTTCATGCTATAAATGGTTCTTATGGCGGAAAAGAGTCCTCTATACAAAAACGTAATTAAAAGTGTTTTTATTATTATCAATGGTTCTTATGGCGGTAAAAAGTCCTAAATTCAGACAACACAATTTGAAGATGGTTAATGCCAAGTTTGACTCAAATTTGAAGCAATTATTAAATATATCAATTGAAAGAGTATAATTTATTCTTAGTTAAATCTAAGCATTGCTTGGTGAACACGAGCCCTGGTCCATTACACCTCTCTCCATGCCATCCCACGGCTCCCCCCCCCCCCCCCGCTTTAACAGGAAGTATGATAATGGTTTGAAATCTAAAGCACATTTGCACATATCAGATGGCAAATGGAGACACTCTGCTGAAAAACACGCTTATGATTATAAGATTTTGAAATTAATTGAATTTAGCAAATTATCAGATTACTGTTATCATACTAACAGTTTAGCAGCACTTTGTATCGGTTTGATGACATTAATGTCTTGAAATAGGATACTTTTTTATGGATATGAACAAGGGACCATGTGTGCCCTAAATGTTGATGCGTATTAACCTCCGCGCAGAGATTTGACTAGAGCTAGCAGCGCTGGATCAATCCCTGCCTTCATAACAAACCACGTGATGATAGCCAAGCGGCGGTACAATTATTTTCCCTGTGTTATATTTACTTTTTTACTTTTTTATATATATAATGAACATAAACTTATACACTATTTTCAAAATATAACACAAAATGATACTACTTTTCATAAAGAATACTTAGAAATAAAAAACCTACCAAATCTGGTAGGATTTTCTTGCGATGGTAGAGATTGTATGTGAGAGCAAGGAACGACAACTCCGCGTTGAGATTGGATATAAATATCACCCATTTTTAATCGTATTATACTTTAAAATACGCACTGGACTATTAATGTCCGGCTTTAAAAAAAACTCAGTCGCATATATCAATACAAACTGAAACATACTTTTTGATTGTTGACTAAAATAAGCCGTGGAAAATCAAACCCCAATGTCTGAATCAAACAAATTTAATTTAGACTTTATGTACACATCGGTTATAACAATATATCTGAGCCGAACTCTGTGAACAAAGGGGTTTAATGCATGTGCGTAGACTGTGCACTGAGCACAGGGTAATCAGGGACGACACTTTCCGCCTAAACTTCTTTTTTTCTAAAAAGAGTTTTTCTTAAAACGAAAAATATCATAAAAGCGGAAAGTGTCGTCCCTGATAAGCCTGTGCGGACTGCACACGCTAATCTAGGACGACACTTTACACACATGTATTAAACCCCTAGGCTTATTTATATCTAAGAACTAAGAATTACGAATTAAGAAGATGAGCCTCGGACATTGATAACGGGGTTATTGCATGCGCGTTAAGTTTCATCCTCTATTAGCCTGTGCTATTCACAGGCTTATCACGGAGGACATTTTCCGCATAAACTGAATTTTTAATAAGAAGAAACTTCCTTTGAATGAAAAATACGCCAAAAAGCGGAAAGTATCGCCCTGGATTAGCCTGTGCGAACGTGTCTTAACGTACATGCATTTAGCCCCGTTTTCACAGAACGCTGTTCAATAGAAAATAAATCATCCGGAACTTACGTTGCATCTGCGCTGTCAATATTTTTAAAGACGAATATCCAAAATAAAATCAAGGCACACGGCGACTTGTGTGTTGTCATGATTATCCCGTTAGGGGCCGATGAACGAGGGCCGGGTCCTTAAAATGTCCCTATAAACACGCGTCGTTTTATAGTTCACTAAGGGTAAAACAAAAGTGGTCCAAAATGTCCCTTTTACTTAATCCCCCGTTTTGTATTTCCGTTTAGTTTGAGCACTAAGGGACAATAATTGCACGTAAGCGCATGCCCAACTTTTATACGAGCATTATTCTTCATGTGGGCCGTCTAGAAAGTAGTTCCATTTGGGCACGCGCACACACTTGACATGTATCAATTCGCTTCTTGGAAAATGTGTGCATATGTGTCACCAAATATTAGTTATATGTTAGATACATCGTAAAATTATTGGTGTTATATTAACGTTAAATATCATATCCGGTCTCTCCTGTGACAACGAAAGACACGCGTAAGATATTGTCGTTTGCAAACCGTTGAATTGCATAAATTATATTAATGAAATCGAAATGTTCGGTACTGACGGATGCGTCCGGCGCGCCGGAAGGACAAGCAATGGATAATTTCGAAGACGTTTTGAGCGACCCTCGCAATATAATAAGGGTCATACAGGGTCGCGTATTACGGCATATTCATATATTCACATTGAATCGCACAGATATCCGCGAAAGGCGCCACGTGCTAAAAGAATCTACAACGCAATACATCCTGCACTCACTTACGCGTTTGTTGCATACACGTTGCTCCCATGTACGTTACCGTCTGAATCCATGCTACACTACGCTACGTCGCCGAACAACGAGCTCTCACTTAAGCGTGTGTTGCCTCCATGGCGCTCTCATGTACGCTGCCGGCTGCCGCCGTCCAGCATCATTGGCTGCCCGCAGCTGGTGGGGATCAGGGAGGCTTAGACCAGATAATCGCCTATACCAGTAAATAATTTCTTCGCAAATGGGAAGGGATTCCAGTGAAGTGTACGGGTTAAGCCGCGATAAAGCGCCCGTGGATGACGCTATGTGCGTGTAAGCGGATTACAAAACTGAATAGTAGGAAATAAGGAATCTCGATGTTGTTCCGTTTGATCGAGATGGGGTTTAACAACGACTTAAACAATAGAAAATAATGACGATGTTTGTAATATTATTTAATTTACTGGTTAAATCCCTCGCACGAATATGCGAATATGGCCCGTGAATACGTGATCGGTTTAACGATAAAGCGGTCGTGTTTTCTGAAAAACAAGAGGTTTCTCACGTTTTGGAGAACGTTCACGCGAAATGTTTTCACTTATTAGACGAAAGAACAATGACTATCTCCACAATCTAAATATTTCATTGCACAGTACGACTGACTCACAGACTGCAATCACGATTCAGTCGATGTCCAGTTAGCGCATAGGTTGGTGCACTCGCTTAAAACCCAAGGTGATCTTAGTTCTACCAATGCCCTGCCCACGAGAGCCCGAATTCGCTCCCTACTACCAATGCATATGAGCTGAATTAGCTAAATAATCAAGGCGGATATGTAACAAAATTCGCTGATTTACAACGTATTATCAAATAGATAAGAACTACAGAATCTCATTTTGGAGAAACGATTATCTTTAATATGACTATTAAAATCATGGAGATGCTGGAACATTCGTCAAAACATGCGAAGAGTCTGTTTAGTTAAATAGGCACCCTAAGACAAGTTCCGATTTCTTTTCAGAGAGTTATGACTGATATTTGGACGTGACATGGCTTGAGGTACAATACTACAAAGACAAAAACTCTATACTGTACAGCTTAAATGCAACTATATATATCTGACAAATTCACACAACATAGCTGATAACTATTCACAACATTGCTGATTACTCTATACAATATAGCTGATAACTCTACCCAACATAGCTGCTAACTCTATACAACATAGCTGATAACTATAAACAACATAGTTGATAATTCTATATAACAAAGCTGCTAAATCTATACAACATAGCTTATAAATCAATATAACATAGCATTTATCTATGTACAACATAGCTTATTACTATACACAACATAGCTGATTTATCTATCTAACATAGCTAAAAACTATATACAGCATAGCTGATAACTCTACACAATATAGCTTATAACTCTATGCAACGTAGCATGTATCTCTGTACAAGAAATCTAATAACTATACTCAACATAGCTGATTTATCTATCTTACATAGCTTAAAACTATATACAGCATAGCTGATAACTCTATACAACATAGGTGATAACCCTATTCAACATAGCTTATAATTTTAAACTATATAGATGACAATTATGCACTTCATAGTTGATTTTGTTATATAACAAAGCCAATAACTCTAAACAACATATCTTATAACAATAACGAACATAGCTCATAAATCTATACACCATAGCTGATAACGCTATTTAACATAGCTAATGACTCTATACAATATAGCTGATAACTATGCACAACATTGCTGATTACTCTATACAATATAGCTGATAACTATACACAACATTGCTGATTACTCTATACAATATAGCTGATAACTATACACAACATTGCTGATTACTCTATACTATATAGCTGATAACTATACACAACATTGCTGATTACTCTATACAATATAGCTGATAACTATACACAACATTGCTGATTACTCTATACAATATAGCTGATAACTATACACAACATTGCTGATTACTCTATACAATATAGCTGATAACTATACACAACATTGCTGATTACTCTATACAATATAGCTGATAACTATACACAACATTGCTGATAACTATACACAACATTGCTGATTACTCTATACAATATAGCTGATAACTAAACACAACATTGCTGATTACTCTATACAATATAGCTGATAACTAAACACAACATTGCTGATTACTCTATACAATATAGCTGATAACTCTACACAACATTGCTGATAACTATACACAACATTGCTGATTACTCTATACAATATAGCTGATAACTAAACACAACATTGCTGATTACTCTATACAATATAGCTGATAACTCTACACAACATAGCTGATAACTATACACAACATTGCTGATTACTCTACACAACATTGCTGATTACTCTATACAATATAGCCGATAACTCTGCACAACATTGCTGATAACTATACACAACATTGCTGATTACTCTACACAACATTGCTGATTACTCTATACAATATAGCTGATAACTCTACACAACATAGCTGATAACTCTATACAATATAGCTGATAACTCTACACAACATTGCTGATTACTCTATACAATATAGCTGATTACTCTATACAATATAGCTGATAACTCTATACAACATAGCTGATAACTATACACAACATTGCTGATTACTCTATACAATATAGCTGATAACTCTACACGACATAGCTGATAACTCTATAAAACATAGCTGATAACTATACACAAAATAGATTATAACTCTATATAGCATAGCTGATAACGCTATACAACATAGCTGATAACTCTACACAATATAACTGATAATTCTAAACTAGGTAGATGGCAACTCTTCACTACCGTTTTCTTCTGCATCACTACATAACTTATAATTCCAGTCACAATAGCAGACATCAGTACACTGCGATGCTAATAATTCCAGACAAAATAGTAGACATCTGCGCACTACATAGCTAATAATTCCAGTCAAAATATCAGACATCTGCACATTACGTAGCTAATAACTACAGACAAAATAGATGACATCTGTACACTACATAGCTAATAATTCCAGTAAAAATGGTAGACATCGGTACACTACATATCTAGTTATTCTAGAAAAAATAGTAGAAATCTGTACACTACATCATAGCTTATAATTCCAGACAAAAGAGTAGATATATGTACACTACATAGCTAGCAATTCCAGACAAATAATAGAAATCTGTACACTACATAGCTAATAATTCCAGTTAAAAAAGTAGACATTTGTACACTATATTGTAATAATTCCAGAAAAATAGTAGAAATCTGTACACTACAAATCTAATAATTCAGGTCAAGATAGTAGACATTTGTACACTATATTGCTAATAATTCAAGACAAGATAGTAGAAATATGTACACTACATAGCTAATTATTTAGGTCAAAATAGTAGACTTCTGTACACTACATTGCTACTAACTTAACGTTTCATGTATGACACTTATGCTTCACCTATTTCCACATGATATTACATACCTGACAACTACATAACATATATACACTACATATCTGACAACTACATAGCGCATATACAGTACATATCTGACAACTACATAACTACAATTTGCTATACATAGATCACAATACGTATTCATGATACATGTGTATGAAACAATTACTCATAGCTTATTCTCTCGTATAACCATTTGTGTTCATGTAGCAACTATTGATTTAAACATTAGAATCAGATGTAAACTGTGTAGAACAAACAGATCTAAGGGAGAGAACTCAAAAGAAAGTCTGAAACAACGATATACTGTCGTTGTATTACATACCGTTATACTATTATGACTTTTTACCATCAATTTGACCTCTTCTGTCCGGGAAAAGTCTCATTTTAATTAGCTTTAAGCAATATATATATATGTGTCTTGTTCTGAGAAAATTGGGCTGAATGCATGTGCGTAATGTTTCGTCCCAGATTAGCCTGTGCAGTCCGCACGGGCTAATCAGGGACGACACTTTCCGCCTTTAAGGTATTTTTCGTTTAAAGGAAGTCCCTTCTTACCGAAAATCTTGTTTAGGCGGAAAATGTCGTCCCTGATTAGCCTATGCGAACTGCCCAGTTTTCTCAGAACGCGAGTCATATGAACATCGCTCTTGGGAATCGGGTATTAATGCATGCAAAGTCCGCACAGGCTTATCAGGGGCGACACTTTCCGTTTTTGTGGATTTTTATTCTTTGAAGGAAAGTGTCTTGTAAACGAAAATCCATTCTAGGCGGTAAGAGCGGAACGAGTTGTCCCTGATCAGCCTGTGAGGACTGCACAGGCTAATAAGGGACGACATTTTACGCACATGCATTTAAGCCCCTTTTTACCAGAGCGCGGCTCATATGCCATTTTGTAGCGGTTACGGAAGCACAGTTTCACGCATTTGAGGTCTTTCCAATTAGTTCCATCTGGGAAAGCAATTACAAGGTATCATCCAACTGTTCACCGCTACGTATCGAATACATGCATGGATTAACTATTTGTTGTTTTATAATGTGCGCTCAATCGATATATGAGTTCGTTTCGGTCAGAACAAAGTGACTGCTTTATGTAACATCATTGCTGAGTACAGCAATACTTATTGTATTTCCGCCCTTAATATAACATCTGCTCATATATATGATTTCACTAAATTTCGTTGAATTTTCATTCATTATGTTAAGATAACAAAATATTACTAGCGTTCTGTGAAAACCGGGCTTTATGAATGTGCCTTAAGCGTCACCCAATGCTAGCATGTGCAGTTCGCACAGGCTTATCAGGGACGACACTTTAAGCCTAGAATTTTTTTCAAAAGACACTTCATTTAAACAAAAAATTCCGTTAACGCGAAAAAAGTTGTCCCTTATTAGGATTTGCGGACTGCACAGGCTTATCAGGGACGACAAGGCTTATCAGGGACGACACTTGACGGCTAGACAGGCTTATTAGGGACGACACTTGACGGCTAGACAGGCTTATCAGGGACGACACTTGACTGCTAGACATGCTTATCAGGGACGACACTTGACGGCTAGACAGGCTTATTAGGGACGACACTTGACGGCTGGACTTGATTTTGTTAATAAGACTTCATGTAAACGAAAAATCCTTTTAAGCGGAAAGAGTTGTCGCTGATTAGTATTTGCGGACTGCACAGGCTAATCAAAGAGGACACTGTACGCTGATTTAAGCTCGGTTTTCTCATAGAACGGGTTGTATAGTGTGTGTTTTTTACAAAGGAATAAAAATTCAACGAAATTTAGTGAAATCAATATAAATATTTTATGTTGAGAGCGGATTTACATGTAAGTATAAAGATATTTTGTCTGTAAATTTGAACATAATATCAATAGGTTTGGAAGGAATGTCTTATTTCCAAATAAATCGTAAAACTATAAAATATATCTATATTGCATGAAAAATTAATTACATATTAAAGAGGGGTAAATTCGACGGACATAAAACGACGATTATTTGAATTTGAAACCAGAGCTCTAACAATTTATAACATAAAGTAATGAATGTTCGAAAGCGCTCTTTGCTCACATGCCATCACATATATGCGCAAATGCAGTCATACACATTAACACATACAATCAAACGCATGCTCTCATTTTGGTTCAACGATTTTGTAACACAATTCATAACAATGGTCTAAAAATTCAAACATGTAAGGTTCAATTAAGCAGTGCTAAGTATAAATCTTGACTCAACTAGACATAAATGTAGTATGTTTTTTTAATACATGTAAATTTTATGTATTTTGTATATAACTCTTTCAGTGCTGGAACCGCATTTTGAAGGCCTTTGCAAACAGTTTGGATCCAGATGAGACGCCACAGAACATGGCGTCTCATCAGGATCCAACCTGTTTGCTATTCTGATAGTATTCTTTGAAACAAAATCGAAGAAAATGCTAATTTTACAAATTCAGCAGTCGACATTTTAGCAGACGACAAATTTCCCAGCATGCAAAGGGATAAATAAACCGTTGCTGTTTTGCAAAATACATGATATTGAGTTTGTGTGATAACATACATGTAAGCTTCAAAACAATCTTCTACAACATGAACGATACAGTGGATTGTTTTTTCGGAGTATGATCGAATTTTATTTCACGGTTGGTTATAGAAAAAAACAACATTACTTTAGGCGTAGCGTACGTTTTCTATGGTCATGACATATGTTACACTGAAAATATAACATTGATACCTGAATGGGTCTTACAAATTACTAAATAACAAACACAACTTTTCTACCAAATTATGGTGTATAATCAAAATGTTGATTTACAATTCTGTTAAGGAAGCTTCTAAAGTAAAAAAAGAGTCTCGCTTTATATGCAAATGGTCCTCAGGTCACGTTTCACTTTTCTTTATTTGTATTGTATATTGTATAGTAAGTGTTCATGTTTTTGCAATACCAATAAAACGTAAACTGAATTTACCTATGGAACGTAAATAACACTGTCAATGAAACGTATATTAGCATACTAATGGCACGTATATCGCAATACCAAGGACATGTACATTACAATACCAATGACACGTATATCGCAATACCAAGGACATGTACATTACAATACAAAGAACTCGTATATCGCAATACCAAGGACATGTACATTGCAATACCAATGGCACGTATATTGCAATACCAAGAACATGTACATTACAATACAAAGAACTCGTATATCGCAATACCAAGGACATGTACATTGCAATACCAATGGCACGTATATCGCAATACCAAGGACATGTACATTACAATACCAATGGCACGTATATCGCAATACCAAGGACATGTACATTACAATACAAAGAACTCGTATATCGCAATACCAAGGACATGTACATTGCAATACCAATGGCACGTATATTGCAATACCAAGGACATGTACATTACAATACAAAGAACTCGTATATCGCAATACCAAGGACATGTACATTGCAATACCAATGGCACGTATATCGCAATACCAAGGACATGTACATTACAATACAAAGAACTCGTATATCGCAATACCAAGGACATGTACATTACAATACCAATGGCACGTATATCGCAATACCAAGGACATGTACATTGCAATACCAATGGCACGTATATTGCAATACCAAGGACATGTACATTGCAATACCAATGGCACGTATATCGCAATACCAAGGACATGTACATTACAATACCAATGGCACGTATATCGCAATGCCAAGGACATGTACATTGCAATACCAATGGCACGTATATCGCAATACCAAAGACATGTACATTACAATACCAATGGCACGTATATCGCAATACCAAGGACATGTACATTACAATACCAATGACACGTATATCGCAATACCAAGGACATGTACATTACAATACAAAGAACTCGTATATCGCAATACCAAGGACATGTACATTGCAATACCAATGGCACGTATATTGCAATACCAAGGACATGTACATTACAATACAAATGACACGTATATCGCAATACCAAGGACATGTACATTACAACACCAATGGCACTTATATCGCAATACCAAGGACATGTACATTACAATACCAATGGCACGTATATCGCAATACCAAGGACATGTACATTACAATACCAATGACACGTATATCGCAATACCAAGGGCAAGTACATTACAATACCAATGACACGTATATCGCAATACCAAGGACATGTACATTACAACACCAATGGCACTTATATCGCAATACCAAGGACATGTACATTACAATACCAATGGCACGTATATCGCAATACCAAGGGTATGTACATTACAGTACCAATGGCACGTATATCGCAATACCAAGGACATGTACATTACAATACCAATGGCACGTATATTGCAATACCAAGGACATGTACATTACAATACCAATGGCACGTATATCGCAATACCAAGGACATGTACATTACAATACCAATGGCACTTATATCGCAATACCAAGGACATGTACATTACAATACCAATGGCACGTATATTGCAATACCAAGGACATGTTCATTACAATACCAATGGCACGTATATCGCAATACCAAAGACATGTTCATTACAATACCAATGGCACGTATATCGCAATACCACGTTACATCCCGATATTAAAGAGCCTTGCTAACAAATTGTGGCATAACTCTAAAATTAAATTAAAGTATCCCCACCTGGACCTGGGCACGAAATACTGATCCTTGGAGTATAAGTCAAGCGCCGAATCCACTCGACCATCCGTGCTATATCAATTGACAAGTATTTTAAACTTAATATAAGCAAACTATGCATGTTCACCAAATATAACGCTAACAGCAGAGGTCTCCAAATTATTCAATCGGCTTGCGTTTGTTACGCTTTACAATTTTATCAATTTCGAACCGTGAATTTTTGTATTCAAACATGTTTTTACAATATGAGTCTTTGTCATCACAGGCACTCGGCATAAGCAACTAGCCCCATGACCAAAAAATTCGTCGAAAAAAATAATATTTTTTACTTATATATATAAAACAAGGTATGTCCCTTGAATTGCTGATTTCGGCATACCAGCCAATTTCCGAAGCTTACTACTACTCCATCACTTTTCAACCGATTGGCACAATTCTGGTATCAAACAACGCAGAGGACTTCATACTAAATAAATAAATCGATGCATGTTCGCATAAGTCTACCAAAATTGTGTCAATCGGTTGAAAACTGATGGAGTAGTGAGCTTCGGAAATTGGCTGGTATGCCGAAATCAGCAATTCAAGGGTCTTAGTCACATACCTTGTTATATATATCAGTAAACAAATAATAATTTTTCGACGAACTTTTTTGGTCATGGGGGTAGTAGCTAATGCCGAGTGCCTGTGTTTGTCATTAGTGGTAGTTAGCTCACGGATGTGAATTGTTCATTTACTTTTTGAATCCGTGACAAAAAGTTTGCAAATTCTCATTTTGACCAACTGTGAACAATTTACTTTAACCGAATTGAGGAATTTTGTGTTAACGAGCACTTGTCGAGTTTACTTACACATTTCTTGGACGAGTTTAAATCATCATGAAACGAAATGACAACGAGTGTCCGCTCTATGTATCATATGATTTCAAATTAGCAAAAAAAACAATTACTTACAAAACGTCATATGATAAAACCGGAACATTCTTTACATTGTTTGACATCATCTAAAGTTGCATTATTTATATCAGCAAACTAACGCTACGCGAATGATCACTCAAACAAGAAGTAGACGGTGAAAACGATCGAAAAGCTTTATTTCAGACAAAAATGACCGTAATGCTAATAATACAATTTAAACAAGGCGTAGCATGTGATAAAAGGCTTCCCCTCAAATATCCTTTGAACATACCATGTGACGTGTTTGACGTGTTAACTGAGTTTACCATAAAGTGTTAATATACCCATTGTTACACGACAGCACTGCAAAAAAAAACATGACCAATGCCAGAGTTGTCCACGTGCCAATTACCTTTATATTACCCTTTATCTACACGTGAAACATTATTATAAACAAATCCGTTTGTCAAAACAGCGTCAAGATTTTTAACTTTTAACAATCTTTAAATAGGAATACCAAGTTTCGTGATCCTATTTTATGAACTTGTGTATTTATTCGATCACTTTATATTCAGACGAACGAACAGGCGAAAAGAAAAACAAACACACAATGTTGCGAATCATGCTCATGTTGGCCTGAAAAAAGAACATGTGTTAAACATTCTTTTCAGTTATTAACGTACTTGTGAAGAAGAATGCACTTTTGCGGACAGACGGACAAACGTAGCAGACTTGTAGTCCATCTCTTTTAAACTGGTTTGGAACTGCAACAAATCTCAAGATGCTATTATATGACCATAGTAAACTTACTACAGATCGTCCATCGACAAACAATCGCAGTCGGTCAAACAACATGGTGCCCATATTTATGGGTTATATAATACTTGACACTATGATACTGTATTCACGTGTACATTGTAGTTTAAGTCAATAATTTACTATTTCATATTTTTGAATGTGTCTAATAACTTATGCACCTGTGCATACACTTTGCATTACGCCTTGTGTTCATATGATATTCGAAGGCGTTTCTTTAAACTATATTCAATAATTCTTTAAACGATAAAAATTTGTTTTTTACTTTATTGATGTACAAGACAATTAAAACGATGTAGTAAATTCATATGTGTAAACTTTGATAAAGCCCATTCGGGCGAAATATTGGAATAAAAAGAGTGTTTTTTACTATGAAAATGTATATCTTTATCCCTACTGGATATAAAACTGAAAATACTTGATTTAAACCTTACGGTTTTCCAACCAAATGTGTGTTTATTTATGAGCTTCATATTATTTGAATATTATGAATTTGCCAGTGTTGAGATTTCATTTCATTATTTTTGCATGAACTATTTGATGACATTGGTGATAATAAGTTTTTATTTTATGCGTTCCGGTGGTTTATAGAAAAATATCAGTGAATTAAAACTGATAATTTCACTGTTTAAAACAGTGAAAATTAACAGTGAAAATTATCGATAATTTTCACTGTTTGCTGTAAATGACGAATTTGAAAGTGTTGAAATTTCATTTCATTATTTTTGCATGAACTATTTGATGACATTGGTGATAATAAGTTTGTATTACCTGTTTGTGCTCCTTTAAAGATGTATTTGTATTAAATTGTATTGCAGCATTTTCGACAAGTGTAATTATCAACAATGTTCACACTTACGTAATAAAGTACTTCTTACGCCATTTTATTTTTGAAATACTTTCAAATGCAAATACGTTTCGGATCACAATGATAAATAAAGAATAAGAAGTTTTACAAACATAGCAGAAATCGGTCTATGCGAATTGTTTTCTTTGCAATGCAATTTACCAGTCCGTATATCGATATATCAACGCTGCACTCGCACGTGGCTTATAACATAAGATGACCTTGAGATCGTGATTGATGCGAGCAAGGTCAGAGAATTACTCATATTATACACTCTATTGATATGCCAATCCTTGAATTACTCAACTCATTACGTGCTCATCTACTATAAAAAGAGTTATTTGTCCCGCGTGTTAGACACAATCCGAGTAAACAACCTTAATACAAATTGTGCTGTAAGAAATGGGCGTGGTTAAGATACGGATCGTACCAATGAAAATGCTCGTTGAAGCAATTGAGAAATTGAATTCAGCATCTCATGTTGACAAATGTTACACGTCGCCAACGATTATATTCCTTACCGAATCATCGTACGGCTCAATAGATTCTTAGCTCACTAAATGTGTGATAAAAGTTTTCAACTGAAAATATATATACCATAAAAGTTCAGCTAAAACATTATCCCTCAAAATCAAGTGCAGAGCGCATTAAGCGTGTTTATCTACACCGTGACACAGTAATTACAGAAATGCAACTTAAATCTCGTAAACAATTATCAATCCTCACCCAGTATATCTAGCACTTTTTTTTTTCTTCCATTGTTGAATACGTTTTTAAATGCTGCGTTGTATTTAAATGAAACTTGTATGATAATATTTATCTTAATAATATATAGGTCGAGTTTAAATCCGGGTCATATGCGGCACAAAACTAGGCCGCAAGGTGAACTATTACAAAACGTTGTTACCACTATAGGATCAACTATTATGACTGCATTTATGTTTCTCTTGATAACTTTCCGAAACAAGGTCATCGAGTCAAATTTTAGAAAAACCTTGTTGAAATCCTATAAGCCACATGTATGGCTCAACGATGATGAAACTTAATTAAGCAGTTTTATCTTTACAATCGCGTGTATGGATTAATCTACATGAAACACAGATAATCAGGTCAAGTCTTCGACAATGTATGTACCTTAAACTCATTTAAGCGCTGCATTGACCTCTTGTAATTGTTTCCGTTATAGATAGATAAGACTTTAAATCTACTCCGGTACACATCAACTGGTGAAAATAATACTTTGTTTCAAACATCAGTTTTACCATCAGCTATGCACTGGTACTATATCGGTGGCAATAACAAAAATAACGACACGCAACATTTAAGAAAACAGTACAGTAAATTTTATATAGAATTATAGCTTGATGTTAACACGTCGATTATGTTTGTTCTGATTAATTAAGGGCAGAAAATGAACTACTTTATGTTGAAAAGCGTGTGAACCGAGACTTCTGGAGCGGCCCATGAAACAATGGCCGCCGTTTTGAATCACATTATAACACTATTTTTTCAAATGCCCATGTGTAAGCAAGACGTTCAAGGTTTAATTCTTTAAGTACGTCGTTTGCCTCTGGAATCAACTTCATTTACTTGACAGTAAAGTGTTAACTTCGTACATGTATTTAGGCTCGTATCTGTGCGTAGGCAATGTAGGCACGTGCCTTCACATCTTTATGAAAAATCAAAAAAATAAAAACGCTCGAAAATGCAAAAAAATCTGAGGCTATGAGGGAGGGGGCCGGGGGTTACCCCTAGAGTATTCGAACATCAAATAGTTTGGACATTGAACGTGTTCAACGAGTTTATATTTAAAACTAAGAAAGCAAGCGTAGTCTTTTTACTCTAATGAAATGCACCCACATTAAGAATAGATAGCGCATTTTTAATGGTATGACGTCACCTCACAAGTGTTTATGGTTTAAACCCATTCTATTCTAAAGACCGTCCAAATCAAGTGACTGAGAGTTTCCTGTGTATGTACATAGTATATTATTATTGATGGCATATTATTTTCACGTCAAAGATTTTTGTAATATATTTCAAATGTAATTTTGTAACTTTCCGATAATAATTACGTGGGTCATTTTACAGAGTTTTTCTACCTGTAAATATAAATCACGACATGGTGATTTAACACGGAGGCACGTCTTTTAAATGGCGGATTAAGCACCGTGGAGGCCCATAGGCAGTGAAACTTTTGGAGCCCTAGGCCATTAGTCGGCATATTGCCTACTAAAATGATTGTCACTTGGTATGGCAATGTCAAGCCTTAATTACTTAGGAACATAACATTGATGTACAAAATATTTGGTTTTGTTATGTCATTCGATTAGGCTAAGAAAGTAAGTAAAATTTTGTGTTCGTCGTGTTCTCATGAAGCCCCTTAACGTCGCGGACCCAGTGGCAGTTACCTATACTCTGTCTTATTGGTAATCCGGGACTGTTGTTGACTTCTGTAATTTAAGTTTAAACCGTTATGTGTACAATTCATTCACGTCCTGGTGATTTGAAATATTTTAAACCATGTTAAGTTATTACGTCGAAATAATTAATTACGCTCGGTTGCTGATTGTCGCCCCATGTATCACTCCAAAATATCCGGGGTATTCTTAAGTATACTACAAAGTACCCGGGTTGCAGAAAATGAATAAAACAAAGTACCCCGGAGTATAGTCGGGTGTCTCTAAGCGTTTTTTTCCGTACCTTGGGTACAGTGTAGTATACTTGAGGGTACCCGGTGTAACTTTTAAATAGTACATGAGACCACAAAGACCAAATCAGCGTTAATTATGTGTGGTATCCCTTGATTGAGCGTATGCTTTCGCTTTTACTAAACAAGATCAGTAAAATGGAAATATATATTAATTTGTTAGCTGTCCGTGTTTATGTTTTATTATAATCATACTCATACTTGTGCTACTTCGTGTTTGTTTGTTTATTCGATTATGTTTAATTTACTTAAAAATTGCGTGTGTGTATGCGAGAACTATTTTCTATGTATATATTAAATAATCTAGACTTATATCCTGCTCATATATAACCGTAACCATATCCTCGAATATATATGGCAGATTTTGATGCCGAACGTATTTTTTTCTCAATTTACATAAAAACTAATTGATCAAAGCATTTCACACTTAAACGTCTCTTTCACTTAGAAAAATACTAGTATAAAACGTTACATGAACCCCACATTGTACATTTATTAACAATTTGTTTCAAATGCAAACCTGAGCCCGATATTATTCAACTTGATAATGGAACATGCAACTTATCCTAATGAAACGATAACACAGTCATAAGAAAGTGACCGTCTTCCAACAACTCTGTTATACGCTATACGATTTCAACTGCTAGCATTAGACATGTAGTGAAATAAGGTCACTTCCAAGAGCCTTGCTGTTGGGCTAGCTCTTTAGCGACATGGTTAAAGTGTCCGACTACCTCTCTGGAGGTCGTGGGTTCAATCCCCGGCCTGAGCTCAGTATTTTCACATTAGACCGATCGCCAGACACTTGGGTAAAAAACAAAACAGTTAGTGCAGTGTAACCATTTCTTTAGCTTTGCTTAATTTAGGTCAGATTACACTAAATAGTTTCCATATATAATTCAATGTGAAAGCGACAACTTTAGGCCAAAATAAATGCAACATTTTTCAAATAGAGACCCCCATAACCATACCTTTTCTTAAAGGCCATTCTAAGCGGAATCGATTTATGCAATAAAAAAGATATGCCATGTTCAATGCAAGAAAGAACTTGACACAAATCAAAATCGGCCGTTTTTTTTGTTTTTTTTTCGTTTCTTAGTGGAATGTAACCTTTTTCAGCGCGATGGTTTATTATAGTATTCAAGTTTATCATATTTCAGGTATTCAGTAGTGAACACCCGTTCATGCCCTACCATTATCTCCGAAAGATAACACTCGAATAATAAATAAAAGTGTAAAACATGCATTCCTGTCAACTATGGTATTTCATGAAACGGTTATCCTTCATGAAACGGTTTGTTGTGCCGGTGCCCGGTCTACAAAATGCGCACATACCTCGTGATTGGGAACCAGCGACAAATCGATATAGTGCATGCTGGGCAGCACGAGATAGTACGGTCTCTTATGCACGGGTGACTGATGCGAGTAGACGTATTTTCCCAAGCTGAGTATTGCTTGGAGTAATTGTGAGCCTGAGTGAGTAATTGTGAGCCTGAGTATAGGTTATATTGTATTATATTGTATTATATTGTATTTTATGTGTGTTCAACACGTATTTACCTGGAAGGCCATTCCCAGAAGATATAAGTGAGTCTGTGACTGTGTATGTGAGTCTGTGAGTTGCCTGTGATTGTGTAAATGACAGGCATTTCCCTGGAAGTGTATTCCCAGAAGTATATGTGTATGTAAGCCGGTGACTGTGTGTTTAAGTACGTATTTGCCTGGAGGTGTATTCCCAGAAGTACATGTATAGTGCCATTTTGTGACGTGCAACCGACGAGTATAGCCGACGAGTATAGCCGACGAGTTCCCTCGAAGACAACGAGGACGATTGGTGCCATCCTGACGAGCATTCCAGTTGATGCCCATGTGAGTAGTTTAGTATCTTGTTGTTGCTAGTAATTGCTGTAGTTGTTGACGAACACCACAAAGAGCTAACCGTAAAAACACTACAATGGCGCCCAACGTGGGGCCTGATGAAAATTGTGTTTAACGGTTAGGCTAGTTGCAAAATCAATCGTCATCGCATACTTTATTTTCAATCGACGGATCAAATTTAATTTGAAGTGTATAGAAACTGTTCGTTTCATAAAACGTGATTTCTGTTGTTAACTTGTTGAACTCAGTGTTCGTCTATTTTAAGAAGTGTGTAACAAACAGACCGCATCGTAGTTTTTAGCATAGGTGCGTTTACCTATGCTTATGGTATATACCACATGTCGAAAATCCACATCGATCGGTTGCCCTTTATGAAGCCTTACCTGATCAAAAATCAGACGAAATAGCTATTTAATTTAGTATATGGTCATTCTTACAATATTTTTTTGGAAACGTTTTTCTAACGTTTTCTTCCAAGAATATTGCTGACACCGTTTTTAGTGAATTTTTCTAAGACCGTTTTATGTCAAAAAATCTTCTTATAACCTAAAACAAATTTCGTTCGTAAAACAATTATATCTGCACTATAAATCTCAATCTCCTACGCAGTGGCCTCCCTTATACTAGAAGTTACTGACCGGGCGAAGCAAGGGAAGTAACTGCTGTGAGGAGTTTCTATAAAAATCTGCATTCAGAAATCTGTATTCAGGTTACATTACACTAAATCATTGTGTATCCCTCCGTGGTCCATTCGAAAGTAGTGCCTATTACTAAAGAGTTCCTTTTCTCTTCTTGAATAAAAGCCATTTAACAATGTAAGACATGTCTTTTGTGGATATTTGTAATATCCTGTATGTGTCTGGAGTACTTTGATGCCTTGGATTGGTAGCTAACTGAAAAGATGAACTTTTGGGGGTGTCTTTTCTATTGTGTGGGGCATTTGTCGAAATTAGGCTTGCAAAACAGGTTTTTCTACGGTGGGTGCATTCAACAGCGATTTACTTTCTTAGAAGTTGCGAGACGGTATGTTTTTGAATGCAATTATTGGAAGAGGACACATCCATCTTTAAAATGATACCAGGTTCGGAAAAATTGATACGTCGGAAAGACAAGAAAAATGCGTTGAAAGTTGTCAGTTTTATAATGGGACCCTATGGGAATCCGAATTAGTGTAATATAACCTTCAGAACTCAATCTGTTGTGCATCTAACGCTTACCACAAGTTTTACGACAAATTCTTGACGCAGACGAATAGGGTAGCGTCTATTTTCATTTGTGAAAAGAATAGTTCGATACAGATCTGTCCGTGCTTAAATTTTGAAAGGCTTGGGTAATTATTTTTCATAAGCGTTTTAAACACTGATGTAAATGGAAAGATTATCTATTTAAATAGTCGGTAATTGTTTGAAATTATTGATTTGAGAAATTCGCGGATGGCGATGTCGAACTACATTATACCACGTGACGCCATTCTTCCCTGTATCTTGCACCTATGCTTTCAACGCCATCGGCGCTCTCGTTTCCATTGTTGGCATTCGCTGGCCATGTTATCAGTTGGTGAAATATTTCTTAAAAAACGTGATTTTCCAATGCTGTTTGTTACAGTTTAATTGCTTGTGTAATCAACGGATGGCCACGTTTTTTTTTATTGGCAATTTTCCCGTGATTAGTTGGCGCGTATTCTGTGCGCAGCAGTTCATGAAAAACGTGTTTGGTTGACTAATGTATATAGCAGTGTAAATTGCTGATGTATCGGTAGCTAAAGTCCGAGGAAATAGAAGTTTACACGCACGAGTTTTGTCCTTGGCAATTCTTTTTATAGCAGTGCTTTTGCGAATGTAAACTGGGTCCCGGGAAATTGGTGCTTAACTACAAGTTAAAGCGGCGTGTTTTTTATTTGCAGTTTTTATTGATTATTTATAGAAAAAACAGCGATAGCGATTTTATTACATGTTATTGGTAATTATTGGGCAATTTAGTTTTAATTGTGTAAGCTAATTGCCATTTTTATTTAGGTATTAATTTTAATTAAGTTAATAGTAATTTAAATGAGTAGACTCCGCGAGGCCCAGAAAACGGTAAAGGCCGAGCTGGCCGCCCAGATATCCAACTTGGAGGTGGAGATTACGGCTTGCTGGGTGGAGCTCCAGGTTAGGTGGCTGGAAGAAGCCGTCAGTGCGCTGCCGACAGTGCAAGATGTCGTCCGTGACATTGGGGTGTGCATGGACGAGAGCACTGTAGGAGGCAATGATGAGACTGGCCGCGTCGGTGATGTAGTTCCGTTGGGGCTGCCGACAGTACAAAGAGTCGTCCGTGACATTGGGGTGTTCACCGACGATAGTACTCAAGGAGGCAACGATGAGACTGGGCGCGTCGGTGATGTAGTTCCGTTGGTGCTGCCGACAGTATAAAGAGTCGTCCGTGACACTGGGGTGTTCACCGACGGTAGTACTCAAGGAGACAACGATGAGATTGGCTGCGTCGATGATGCGGTTCCGTTGGCGCTACCAACAGTTTGCGAAGTTGTCCGTCACATTGGGGTGTGTACCGACATAAGCACTGAAGGAGGCATCGGTGAGACTGTCGGCATCGGCGGCAGAGAAGACAAGTTCACCGAAGGCGTCGATGACGCGGTTCCGTTGGCGCTACCAACAGTTCGCGAAGTTGTCCGTCACATTGGTGTGTGTACCGACATAAGCACTGAAGGATACCATGGAGATCCTGTGTGCGATGGTGAATTTCGCGTGCAGCGCGTTGCGGTTCAGTCTGCAGAGGCGGCTTAAAACATGGCGACCGACAGGGCCGACCAGGTGGGGGCCAAAATAGCCCAACGAAAAGCTGCTGAAACTACTCCGGCCACCGGAAGGTCAGTACCTGTCAGACGGGCGACAGAAGTTGCCGCGTGTGACCGCCGTGAGGGCGGCGCATGCGGATGCCGAGTTACCCCAGATGACAGCTGGGAAGATGGTGTTCAAAGGCTTGTTAGGCGTGGTTCCAAAGGGTGGCTACCCTCTAGTTCTCGCCGCTGGGAGCGGTCCCAGCGGTGGAAATTAGGTTGGCGACCACCAGAGCGTCTAACTTCCAAAATCTGTACCGCCTAAAATTGTAAATGGCGAGGTTAATTGTTAGTAAAACTAGGAAAACAATGCAAAATACAAAAGACCCCAAATTTAAAAAAATTACAGTAAAGTTGCAGTGACATTCTATTCGCGGTGTTGATAACGTATTACGGTGTACGCGGAGTATCTCTAGTAGTAACACTAAAAGCAGCAGCAGCAGTAGTAGTAGTAGTAGTAGTAGTAGTAGTAGTAGTAGTAGTAGTAGTAGTAGTAGTAGTAGTAGTAGTAGTAGTAGTGGTAGTAGTAGTAGTAGTGGTAGTAGTAGTAGTAGTAGTAGTAGTAGTAGTAGTAGCAGAAGTAGTAGTAGTAGTAGTAGTAGTAGTAGTAGTAGTAGTAGTAGTAGTAAAAGCTGTTGTTATGAATATTACATAAAGTACGCGGTGTATAAAAGTAATAGTTCTCTTAAACATTTTGATTAGTTTGATTAGATTGTTTTGAATATATATATGTCCTATTGTCTCAGTTTAAGCCCAGTCTTTTATTGCAATATTATTGGAACTATAAAATTGAAATTAATCTGAGCAGTGCTCTGCGAAATGGGGGTTTAATGAATAGGCATAAAGTGTCGTCCCAAATTATCTTGTGCCGTCCGCGCTTAACTTCCTGTAATTTTTGTATTACCGCGCTAAGAAGTGCTTTGCACAGTCACGGATGTGTTTGATTATTTCCCGGATTATTTCCCGTCTGTTGGGTTTTTTTTTCCTTATGGTCGGGTGTGACATTGTCGGACGACCGCTGTCACACCGCACCATCGGATGTGGTAACTACGCAGATGGTGAATAGGAACCCGGTTTCCCCTGCAATATCCCAGTCTTGGCACCTCCGTCACCTTTTATCCTTCCATGTTAAGATTTGTGAGTCGATCTAACTTCAATCACTTCGTCATTGCTGTATCATGTCATTTATTTCCGTAATTTCCTATAAATTCTTTTCTACCAACCATATGCCGAGCAATGTCGTAGAATTTTGTCGCATGAGTTTGTTTTTTTATAGGTGACAGTGCTTGACGACCACATTCATGTCACACTCAATACCGTTGTCCGGAAGTGGTATTCCCCGGAGTTGTTCTTTTAAACAATATTTGCAGGTCTTTTTTAATTTGTGTGTGACCGTGTATGACGGCAACTGTCTCTAGCGTCACTTTGATTTTTTGAATGGCCGGATATGTTTCCCGGTGCATGTACACTTTTATTTTTATTTTATTTTTGTAAAGTACATTATTTTTCAGTGTGATCACCACATTCTAATACATAAGTGACTGTACTTGTTGGACGAAAGCCAACAAGAATGTTTTTTTCTGATTAAGCAATTGTCGGACGATAGCCGACAATAATGTTTTTTTTTAATTAACTAATGTGATGAAAATTTTCTTATGCAAGAAACATATTGGTCACTAACCGCTAGAATGCAGCGGTCTGTATGTACCCCGCTATGCGCTGGCACTCCTGTGCCTGCGGGAGGGGGATCATGGTCCCATTTGAGTCTCTGTCTCTTCTGCCTTGGGTGCGACCGTAGGGCGGCGGCCCAAGAGGAGAAAAGTGGGAGGAATGTAGTGGGTACAATAGTTTTATTTTAGTTGTCTTTTCCTCCATATAATGTAAATGATTATGTTGCAAAATGTACGTTCTCTATATAAAATTAAAAGCAATTATATATATTATTTGGACAAAAATAAGATTATTTTTATTCTTATATTTTTAACCTTTTTGTCACTTAGATATTATTTTAACGCATTTGTAGTACCTTAGAAAGTTACATTTCTTGTGATTTTTAATTTTTATGTTAATATAACCAAGAGGATTTTTATTACCTTAAAAAGTTACATTTCTTGTGATTTTTATTTTAATATTACCAAGAGGATTTTTATTGTATATTATGCAGTCACACGCAGAGGGCGTAGGCCTTCTCATTTGGGCTGCGAGGGGATGTATTTGTATGATATTTTATGATTTTATTTGATAAGTTATTTTATTTGTTAAAATTTGTTAAAATGGATTGTAAGGTGGGTGCTCCTGTCCATTCATTGTGTAGACAAGGGGGGGGGGACAGGAGTAGCCTGACCTTGTTTTTTTAGAATATTGGGTCGAAAAGCTTTGGTAAGGCACCTGGGTCAATTTTTGTATTGATACACTCGGGTTTGGGGGCGTGTTGGGGCACTTGAGTTGATGGTGTCTATTTTTGTTGGTACGGGCCGGTTTGTTTAAATTATAAATATATACAGGGTGACCTGTCGCTGGATATTAAACATTTGTTTTTGTGTAGTGTTTTAATAATTATATTACAGGCCAATGGGTACTGACGTTTAATGGAGATGCATTGGCTTTAGTTGTAGTCAATGGCAGGCGTTGCGCCAAAAGAGAGGTCGGACGAAAGCCATACCTGACTTAGGGGAGTCAGGTCAAGGTGCTTACGCAAGGGGCACTATTACTTCATCGGTAGCGCCGGTACGATTCCTTCGCTGTGTGGCGTCGTCCCAAAAGGACAAAAGTGGGAGGAGTGTTGTGCCGGTGCCCGGTCTACAAAATGCGCACATACCTCGTGATTGGGAACCAGCGACAAATCGGTATAGTGCATGCTGGGCAGCACGAGATAGTACGGTCTCTTATGCACGGGTGACTGATGCGAGTAGACGTATTTTCCCAAGCTGAGTATTGCTTGGAGTAATTGTGAGCCTGAGTGAGTAATTGTGAGCCTGAGTATAGGTTATATTGTATTATATTGTATTTTATGTGTGTTCAACACGTATTTACCTGGAAGGCCATTCCCAGAAGATATAAATGAGTCTGTGACTGTGTCTGTGAGACTGTTAGTTGCCTGTGATTGTGTAAATGACAGGCATTTCCCTGGAAGTGTACTCCCAGAAGTATATGTGTATGTAAGCCGGTGACTGTGTGTTTAAGTACGTATTTGCCTGGAGGTGTATTCCCAGAAGTACATGTAAAGTGCCATTTTGTGACGTGCAACCGACGAGTGTAGCCGACGAGTTCCCTCAAAGACGACGAGGACGATTGGTGCCATCCTGACGAGCATTCCAGTTGATGCCCATTTGAGTAGTTTAGTATCTTGTCGTTGCTAGTAATTGCTGTAGTGGTTGTGAAAGAACCCCAAATAGCTAACCGTAAAAACACTACAGGTTATTTAGTGTACTGTAACCTTAAAATGTCATTTCACAACTTCCGTCCAAGACAGTATGGGGAAGACAGGAAGGAAGCAGATTTTGTTTTGATGATTTCTCCACAAAAGACACGCGGTTTGATGTCGGCTGTGAAAGGTAATGTTTTAACCATGTATAAGATTGATTCGAGTTTACAGAAATACGTGTTATATAATTTTTAAAGTTGTTTTTATTACTTTACCACTACCAGGAAGCAGTCAGCAACTTTTTGTTTTCATTATTCATAGCCAATGTGGCTATAAAACTTTTAAAATGTCATAGCCAGAGCAGATGTTTCATCGCCAGATATTGTGTAAAGTTAAATTCTCGGCAGCAAGTATTGAAGTAAATACTGGTAGTACTTACCTGAAATAAAGCTGTATCTGTTCCCGGATCCCTCAGGCCAGGAACGTAGACACAAAACACATAGGATGAACACCGATACAAAAGTAGACGTCCGTCCAGATGTAAAGCTACAGTATGACTGCTGATTATCTGCATTCGTTTCCGGTCAATCGATTAGTCTCTGCCGTACTGTTCCGGTTACACACCAGTAAATTTACCACACTCCTCCCCATTTTATCCAACGGGAAAGAGCCATAGAGTCCTTTTTCAGTCTTGGTAACTTGTTACTTCATCAAAAATTTGACCTACACTAAAGTTCCGGGCCCTGGTGATACTTTATTTTGTATTCAACTCTGCAATGCTCCATTAATTGTCCACTAACACAGACTAGAGGAGTAAATTGTGCCCAGCATATAGTTTTTCTTTAAACTTATAATTAACAACGGAGTTTTTCCAAACTTTAACTTCCATTCATTGTCTATACACTTCAGTTACGATCCTTTGTTAAAATTAGTGTCCTAAACATTAAAATATTAAAACTCCATATTCAAAATCCAATAATTGGCCACACGAATGTCATATTACATTATGCTATTTATAGCCCAAACAGTTGAGTGGAATTCCTCAAGGTCAGCTGGCACACGTCCCTGACCTCGCTATCCCGATATGACGTAATAACGTTGGCCACGTCCCCTAAAAAGGATGGAGTGCACATCTGAGCCCCAGCTGGTCGAAAGTATGGCGAGTCAGTTTCGATCAACAGCCTGTTCGCCGGTACCCTCCGGACTGCCTGTTTCTGCGCCTCCGTGAAAAGCCGGGCTTGTCCTGAGTACTGAAGAAACAATTAGGGAATGCCTTACACCAGCTGACCACTACCTCTTGCGCGCCGGTGAAACAATGCAGCACCACTTTCTGCGTCCGAGCAACATTGGGCTTTAATAATTCAAGACATTCCAGATAGAGCACTCCGGACTGCCGATCCTCCCCATCCCGGATATGAGGGATGATTGGTTGACAAGGGGATGACAACTCTAGTATCCTTGTCAGAACTTCCTCCTGTAGCCCCCAAGTATCTGCTGGTTCGGTTCGGGGTCACAATAGATCAGGACACCTCCTACCACATCCACTTCAACTTGGGGTCTGATCCCTACATCTGCATCCAGAATGGTCCGGATATCTGAGTAATACGGCATAACCAATTTCACTAGAGACCGGTCCAGGTGAAAATGAGAATCGAAGGCCGAAATCCTGGTTGTTACTGGTCGCCCTGACGCCTGGGATGTGTTCCCCCTAGCCAACGAAAGGTTTGCCTGTCCGGATACTGCCAGATACTCCCTAACAGACATGTACCGTACATTAGAAACAGCATGAGCCGTTCCACTTCCTGCAGGTTCCGTCACTGCCACAACCGGGGGTGTCGGGGTACTTGGATGCTCCACGTCAGGTATTTGAACATGTAACCCAGCCACAGCCGGGACGGTACTAGAGGTACGCTGATTGTCCAGGTTGAAGAAGTAAACTTGTCGATCCCTTGGAATGTGTTTCAGTAGACCGACAAGGACACGCCAATGGACAAGAAGAGCCTGCGAGTTCAGACGTTGAATGTCGAAGTCCACTTCCGGCCATCCTGATTGACGGGCGAACTCGGACAACCACTGTCTATCTACTTCAGATAGAGACACCTCCGCGTTGATTCCTAAGTCATGCTTATGGGCAAAGTCCAGCAGGGTACCAAGCCGAACATTAGACCCGAGAAAGTACTCAGTCGTCCAGCTGGCCATGGTACATGACTACCTATAGGAGGCTTTTCAACTTCCAGCTTTCGCCGGACGCCATTCTTCCTAATGACCCCATGCTATTTCTCCTCCTCTTCCCTTCATCTTTGGTTTTGAACCCATATTGTGAGTACAAATAGGGATAACAACGTATGAAGGAATTTTTGTCCTCCAATTGCTTCGGATGTAACTGGAGAACATGAACACAATTATGTCGGATAAACCCTGTTGAAAAGTCATGTCGTAACCAGCGGTCTCCGGTCACTTTCAGCTTGCATTAAACCTCAAGCTTGGAGGAAGATGACATTCTCAGCAGCCGCACAGGGTAGTTTTAAGAATCTTGATTTCTAACACCTGAAGCAAGACAAATGCATGCTTATACAGACAAATGGTGGGATTGATACCTCCAGCCTTTCACCGGAGTAATTATCCTGAACATATATAAATGTACGTTAAGTCGTTATATAAAAATTATGTAGCCTCCAAATAAATCCGGAGTGTTAAACGTACGAACATCACTAGTGTCTTTTCTGTGATAATGCTTATTTAAGATCTTATTGCCAGATTCATATTGTTTTTAATCAAACAATATTTAAACAACACTCAGCCCGTTTGCCGAATGAAGTTGTACATCAATAATCTCGTGTTTATACAATTTACAGACAGACATTTATCTGTGTACATTTCCAACAGAATTAGTGTCTTTTCTCAGCCTTTCAGAATAGTACTGGTACTAGTTAAACATGGAACCAAAGTGCCTTAAGAACCATATGTGGTTTTGAAGTATGTTTGACAAAATTACCCTGAAACATGATCAAAACTGCAAAATTCAATACATCCAACTATTTTATTGTGTCGAGTTGGACATTTTTATTCTTGAATTGGGAAAATTTGCATCCTAATTGTATTGCCCAAGATGAATTTCTGGAGTACCCAGTACCCATTAAAATGAGAAAACACACCACAGCATAATAAGAAACTAATCAGAATATCTTAGCAAACATCAGCAATTAAAACACACGTGCATGTAACTTGCATGTGGCTTATTAGAAATCAATCAAGCAATGAAGAAAGCATGTTTTAACTGACATTAATTAGTGCATATTCAGTAGTCAGATCAGTTTCTAATGTAACAATGGCTTTGTTATAATATTCCATAATAGATCAAGGAGCATTAAAGGCTATAAAACTCTGAATTCTTAACATACTCCTTCAGCTACAGATTTTACATTACATGTATATTATAATTAAAACCACTTTTCGTGTTACATTGTGCAATAATGGAGAGCATATATAATCCACTAAACATCAACATTAATATATTATCAAGTCAAATGGTACCAGTACTTCCTTGAAAATATGTGAAATAATTTCAAGACTGGGTAATCTATAAGAAATCCATTATTACTGAAATGGTTAAAAGGTGTACACAAAGTATGAACAATTGCTATATAATTCAGCATGTGCCAAAGTTGTACAAAGTATAATGAAGATTCATAATAAACAATTTGTTGTAAAAAGCCAATTATAATTTCTGTAACTTATAATAATTCTTAAGAGTTCTCCTAATCACATTTAATATTAACAAGTTATTTCGAAATAATATAAAAGCATTTACTCCAAATATTCCTTTTATCAACAGATTAAACATTATGATCTGGATACCGTAGTCATAGTTAAGACAATACTTCACACAAATCAACTAAAGGAAGAATACATGGTATTTTAAAACATGTTATTTTACAAGTGCATATCATAAACTTAAATGTACTGTCAAACAGAATTATCTACTAGCTAATTGACACACTTTTTATACTCTCCAGCAACAGAGCCGGATTCAGACATGCTAAAACCTATAACCACTATAAAACTAAATTTTCAAGCACACGAGCGAATTACGTCTTACAACAATTCGGACACTTATACTTCTTTATTCTCACACCTTCTTCCTCACTCACATTCACACATCTCCCGGGAAACTCTTATCACACCAACATCACTCAATCATAAAACCGTCATCTGGCTGTCTACACAGCAGTCAACAGTGTCCAGTCGGTCGGTCAATTTCCTGACTTGGGAGATAAGTTACCTGACAGATTTTCAAACGATCACGCTTCCTTGTTTTGACCACATTCTTATGCAAGAAAATAACTAGATATAATAATATTAAGATACAACACAGTTTATTTTCCGTTTCTTGTTCTATGTGTGTGACATTTAAGTGACATGTATTTAATGTTTTTGATATCCGTCACATTGTTGACTGATTGCGATCATTTAACAATGCAGAGCGTGAAAGACTGCAAAAGTGTGAATTCTGTAAGTATGCATGTATAGATAAGAAGATAATTATTAGCCGTGTCACCATCCCCGGTCCGTTCCATTTAACCGATAGTTGGTATTATTTCACTTTCTAGTGTGCGATATCCAGCATATTGACCGGATCACCCATAAATAGTTTGTATTATTTCGCTTTCTAGTGTGAAGTATCCAGCATATTGACCGGATCACCCATGGATAGTTTGTATTATTTCGTTTTCTAGTGTGAAGTATCCAGCATATTGACCGGATCAACCATAGATTGTTTGTATTATTTTGCTTTCTAGTGTGAAGTATCCAGCATATAGACCGGATCACCCACCTTGTTTATAACCTCCTTTGTATTGACTATACCCGGATCCCATACTTCCCGTGTCTTCTCATGTCTTTCTTTCCATGATTTTGACAGGGGGACCACATCATCTACGTCATCCAACTCATAACCAAGTTGATACTCTAGACGATCATCCACGATGGTTTTCCTGCACAAAGCATCAGGATTGCCGTTCCTTGCTCCTGCCCTATGATTAAACATCTTGGTCCTGAACTTCATGCCACTTTGCTCCAGCTTTTTCTCTTTAACAAAAAGGTCTGCTCTGGGAGTGTTCAGTGTGATGATGAGTTTGTCCAGCTGCACTTGCCCCCCTACCGGAGCCTTCTGTAACTCAGTGGCCGGACTGGCTGACTCACTGACCCTCGCTTGGTCTCCACTAGCAGCCTTTATCTGAGCCTTGTATCCACTGACTACCTCCTGATGGTCTGCTACATGTTCTTCAGCCTTCTCCTGCGCACTGGTCTGATGCTGAGTCTGCATCTCAGCTTCATCTTTCTCATGGTACGCAGCCAACTGGGCAAGACTAGCATCTGACATGTGACCAGCTTCATCTACCGGTCTCTCGTATTCCTCCTTCTGGCTATCGGCCTCAACCTGCATCTGATGGACCAACATATCCAACTCACTTCTATCCAGAATTGTGTGGTTGTGTTGTTCATTCATCTTTC
Organism: Dreissena polymorpha; assembly: GCF_020536995.1. Lineage (NCBI taxonomy): Eukaryota > Metazoa > Mollusca > Bivalvia > Myida > Dreissenidae > Dreissena > Dreissena polymorpha. Next base: position 31,031,684 of record NC_068362.1, read on the forward strand.
TGAAATTTTCCTCACTTTTTGCCAGTCTCGTTTGCAGTTGGTATTTTTCTCGTTCCCTATTCTGGAAGTCATTGCCCTGCTTCTGCAGGTTCTCCTTCTCCACTTTCATTTTGTTCTCCGTCAGTCTCGACTTCCTCTTAGCAATGGCCTCCGACTTCTCTGCTTTCAAACGCTTGAAGATTGCACGAGCTTTCGCCAACTGATTTGTTGAAGCTTTCTCCAACCGTTCAATGCATTTCTTCAGCTGCATGTTTTCGTGACCAAGTGATTGTGCCTTTGACCTTGACCTTAAGATTTCTCCATCTTTTCTCTCCATCTCCTCATGCACTTGCTGCTTCATCTCTGCAATAGCTATCTGTCTGTCTTTCTTTAACTGTTCTCTCATCTCCCGTGCCTGTTGTACCTGTTGTTGTAACTTCTTCTCGAGGGAACTCTGCAGTTTTTGAAACTGGACTTGCAGCTCCCTTAATTCTTGGTCAACGCGTGCTTTATCAGTGAGCATAGCCGCCTGCTGTTCTTTGCTCTCTTTCAAGAGTTCTATTATCCCTACTTTGTCTTCTATTTCCTGGTTGACTTTCACCACCAGGTCTCTCTTTGCCTGCTGTTCCATGGCTATCTGATTTTTCAGCTCCGAGATATGTCGGGAAGCGCGGTCTTGACACTGAATCATCGTCGACTTTAACTTATCTCGTTCTTGTTTCACGTCTTTGTATACGCCCATCAGGTCCCTCTTGGAGACGTTCAGGTCCCTCTCAACTTCATCCATCTCTGAGTGTAGATCAGATGAAAGGCTGTCCTGCATGTGACTGAAACTCATGTTGGTGCGGAATGAGCCCTTGTTTGTCGCAGAGCAGATGGATGAAGTGCTGGAACCAGAGGCCCGAGACGTGACATTACCTGCCCTTGTCTGATTGTTGGGTGAATGAACAGGTATATCAATCTGCTGCTTCACAGGTACTCTGGCCGGGCTGACTTCCAAAGACTGGTTAGCCGTAACATAGCCAGACGAATAAAAACTACTGAACTTGTTACTGTCTTCAGGGACTGCCTTTGTTCTCGGCGTGCTCTCTGCGAGTGGGAGGTCACCCTCTTTAATCTCAGCTGTTTCCGGGAGTTCCTGGCAACCAAAAAGCCTCTCCAATTTCTCCATGATTGCGTTGTAGGTAATATTTGGTGTCTTATCGATAATAAGTGTATGGTAATCCCTCGCCGTGTCAGTGAGACACAAGCACAAATATTCCTTCTTCTCCCTTTCACTCCAATCATTCACCACCACATAGCGGTTAAACTTGCTTTTAAACGACTTCCAACTACCCTTTCCACTATACACAAGTGTCTTTGGTTGTTGGGTCAACCTTTGTCGTCTGTCATCATGTCGGTGGGCTCGACCAGCAGTTTTCTCTCGTTTGGGAACGATGACGCCCTTAATTGCCGGTTGAACATTGGGTTGTACATTTGTACCTGCCGGTTGAACATCTGTACCTGCCGGTGCGAATCCATGGTTTGTTACACCAGCTTGTATTCCGATCCCTTGGTGCCCCTCCATATTAGTGAAAGGCTGTAACTGTCCTTGGGCCGGGTACCACTGCGGATAAGGGTACCACCTGTATGGGGACCCATTTTGTGGCGGTCCTTCCTGCCATGGTGGGAATTGCATTGGTTGTCCAGGGTATGGCTGTTGGATTTGTGGGTACGGACCAGTTGGTTGCACAGATGGGTACTGGTAAGGAACTGGTTGTTGTGATTGTGAAATTGGTCGTGTCTGTACTTGAGTTGGTTGTGGGTACAGACCAGTTTGTTGCAGAGATGGGTATTGGTAAGGAAATGGTTGTTGTGATAGTGAAATTGGTCGTGTCTGTACTTGAGTTGGTTGCGCTGACGGGTACTGATGAGGAAATGGTGTTTGTTTTTGTACATTTTGTTGCAATGGTTTCATTTCCTCAAAATAAGCTGAACCTAAATCCATAGTTCTCTCAGCCATGGTCCGTCAATGTCAATTTACTGTCCAAGTTTAGTAAAGTATTTCAAATGAAGTACACCACACACACACATTTGCAATTTAAATGCAATGATATGTAAAACTAATACAAACAAGTATTTATCTAACTATTCCTGGCTCACAAAAACTTTAATTTCAATATTTATCACACTCACACCCCACCATACAATCAATAAATACTCTTTCTCCACCCAATCAAAAATGGGAGCAAATGAGCATAATAAAACAATTAAAGGCCATCACAAATCAAATAATATACACTAGAAAATGTAGCACCCAGTATTTGGTACCGGGTAATTGTTCTTTAGTGATTGTGATTAATGATAGTGTCAAGTATAAATATTGTTCAATAGTGTGTGGTTATCTAAATGACTCAAGTGTAATAATATTAAATTGTTGAAGGGACTAGGTTTCAATCACGCAACAATACTAAATAGTAAATCTTTTTCTCAACCTGATTGAAATGGACACACCAAAATGGTATCAAACAGAAATAAATGTTTTAAAGCAAATGGCCATAAACACCAAAAATTTATGTATCCAAAATATGACACCCAGTATTTAATGCCGGGTACTATAGCCGTAGATAACTCTCAGTATTGATAGAGACCTAGTATGAATATCCATTTAATGGTATGCAATTATGTTAATGACTCCAGGATAATAGGCAACTATTAAAGGAAATAGATTGGGTTTATACCTATAACCTCCACTCAACCAGACACTGCCGGTAAAGTATGATGCAGGTTATGCACGATCCCCAGCGATGCCGGAGAACCGATGATCCCTCTGCTCACTAAGACTGCACGATCCCCAGCGATGCCGGAGAACCGAAAGTCCTTCTGATAACTGATACTGCCCGACCGCACGTCTCCTCTTTACCCTCAAGGCCAGATACCTCCGGGTGCAGGAACTCGTGCACTGGCTAGGCTAGAACACAACTAATGTAAAAACAAAGACATTAAATTATTATTCTCCAAAAACAATTCATGACAAAATCTTAAATCGCAATGATAGCACTAGCTTGAAAATAAACTGAAATATTTTCAGTGTATTTGGTTTACTATACTTAATTAGTTATTAATTGCTTTAGAGTAAATACGGTAGTGCTACAGGTGCGCTCTTTAGGAAGTGGAAAAGCTTTACGGTAAACCAAAATATTCTTGTAATATATCCTGTCGCTCAGAAAATTAACAGTTTCAACTATGCATACACCAGTAATGATACTATTATGTGATGAAGCAATAAAGCAAGTTGAAAATAATTGTAATATTCTTACAATGAAATGAACATGACACTATTTCCTAAGTATTTTTTTTTTTTTTTTTTTTTTTAAAATAATAAAATAAACAATACAGGTTGAAATAAACTGCAATTGCTATTGCACTCAAATATCAAATAGCGCAACTAATTACAATTATTAGTTACACTAAATATCAGTGAACACTAGATTCAATTGCTAGAATTCCAATCACCGGAAAGTAAACAATGGAACGATTTCCGTTTCCGGTTAGCTCATGGCAACAACCAATGAAAAATGGGGTATCCCGAGCTATTTATAGATGGTTGTTAAATCCGGGAAATTTAAAAACTCCCAGTGAAATACTAATTATTCTAATGAAATAACTTCTCAAAAGAATAAATCTACAAACTTTCAGATTAACCAAAGATGACTTTCACTATTGCATGAAAGTACACGTACGTTTACTGTTTAATCCTGAGTTTAGTCCAGAAACTATTCTGAAACCATGCAACTATTCCAGAATAATGAACTAAAAGTTTAATTCACAAAATTAATAGAATAACTGAACAAATGTTCCATGCAATCGTCAATAATGACTGACGACATGTGCAAAAACAAGATGGCGGACATTTTTTCGCGAAAGCCTCAATCGCAAAACATATCACAAATATCAAAATATTGTTGCACTTTCATTAAATGCAAAATTAAATGTCACTATTGTGCAGTTTCTGCACAATTTTGACAACAAAATGAGTCATACTACAGCAGAAAATCAAACCACAATGGCGGGTATGTTCCCGCAAAGGTTCAATTTTTGGAACTGCGAAAGTTGCAAAAATTATTGCTCGCAGCGCCAGTGAAGTAAATACTGGTAGTACTTACCTGAAATAAAGCTGTATCTGTTCCCGGATCCCTCAGGCCAGGAACGTAGACACAAAACACATAGGATGAACACCGATACAAAAGTAGACGTCCGTCCAGATGTAAAGCTACAGTATGACTGCTGATTATCTGCATTCGTTTCCGGTCAATCGATTAGTCTCTGCCGTACTGTTCCGGTTACACACCAGTAAATTTACCACACTATTTACCAGTGATAAGAGGCCCTGGGTTTCTCACCTTAGTTACTTAGAAACTAACATTTAATGTAGATTTTGTGATGTCTACTAGACCATAAATGACATAGCAAATAAACACAATTGTGTCGTGTAACTGTTTAATCAGGTTTTATCAGAAAATAATTAGTGAACACAAGAAAGTTATTTTGATGCACAGAGAAGAAAATAAAATAAAACTATTTAACAACATAAATTGTTATAATTTCACAGTTAAATAAATGATGTCTGTACAGCATGTGACATTTATTCAACGTCATCAAATTCTGGCCTCCTTGACCGCTGTGCCCCATGCTACCACAGCTCCAAGGCCCTTTTTCCATCATAATCTGTGTCAGTTTTCAGTCATCACGCTAAATATTTTAGCCAAATAGCCCTTTGGGCTAATAAGATGGAATTTTGAAAAGCCCGAAGACATGTTCTATAGCCCGAGGTCAATTTAAATTTTATGACTTTTTTGCCAGGAACACCAAAATAGTTATTAACAATCAGAAAATCTACTTCCATTAGTAAAAACAGATGAATGTGATTACAGTAATAAGGGTATTATGTTTCCTTTTGAAATGCATTTTATTCAATGATTCCATTTATCAGTTTGACCAGTGTTTTGTTTTATTTTAAAGCAATTCGAATTATTATCATGTTTAAAAAAAGAACTTCAAAAATACATCAGCCTATTAAAATAACAGATTATTATCGTATTATTACTAGGACAATCGCCGGTGAATTTCTGAATTGTCAGCATGTGGCTTCATAACAAAAGGCCACTGGGTGTGTTAATTGCCCAATCTACAAAGTGACAATGTCTGCTTCTTTAATTTAATCCCGATGTTTTGATAAGCATGTGTCAACCGTGAAAAGTATTGTATATTCGTAAACAGATTTTAAGTAGCAAAATAGGTCACGTAGCAGATCGAGATTACAGAATAAACGAAAGTACTACAATTATTAATAATATGCTGAAAAATTGTCTTCTAATACGCAAGAATAATTGATTAAAACACATGGAAACCTAACTGTAATAAGGATCAATTTGTTTTAACCCAATGCGTACAATATCCCTTACAGACTCTTTTATTCTTATTGAAAAATTACTTCGTCCATTTTTCATGAATTATAAATACATTTTCGGAAAACGCTTCTAAAATTAAATACGCTTCTAGATTGGTCATTATTTTAAAGGGATCTTTTCACGCTTTGGTAAATTGACAAAATTGAAAAAAGTTGTTTCAGATTCGTAAGTTTTCGTTTTAGTTATGATATTTGTGAGGAAACAGTATTACTGAACATTAACCATGCTCTAATATAGCCATTATATGCATCTTTTGACGATTTTAAAACCTAAAAATTATAAAGCGTTGCAACGCGAAACGATTGAATAATTTGGAGAGTGCTGTTTTTGTCGTTAAATTTTGTGAAACTACGAAGATTGCTTATACAGTACAGCCAAGGCGGAACAAACATTATCCGCGGCTTCGCCACGGCAAGATTATAAGTACGCGGCGGTCAAATCGTGTGTTCACGCGGCAAATCGCTGCGGCACTCGGCATCGTTGAAATTGTGTATAACGCGCATTTATTTATAACGCGCATCTACTTTTTAAAGCTAAAAAATCGGGAAAAAAAGTTTTTGAAGCAAAAAAATCGGGGGAAAAATTCCGTACCGCAGGCTAACTGAAAATCGTTATATTTACATTGCCGATCTTACTTATTCTTTTATTGCTTCAATTAAAAATGATTTTTAAAGACGATAACGATACAACTAGTTGGTGTTTTTTTTAAATCATATTATGATTATAAGTAACTTACGCAAAGATTTTAAATCTAAATCATTATTTAAGAAATTTAATTCGTTTTTACGCCTTTACGCATGTTATCTGGAGCACTGAGTTACGTGTAATAGGTGTCTATCGCAACCGTTATTTATTGTTTTTGTTTTCACTTAAGATACACTTATATTTGTGAATGCAGCATCAACATACTAAAACAATATCCAAGAAAGAGAAAGTAATGCATTTGTATATCAACCGTACTTTCGTTTTTCCCAACTTACGACAGAAAGTATTCCATTTACGATGTGAATTTAGTTTTAGTGCAGATTCGTTCAAACGACACAAAGACACTTTTGTTTTACGAATCATTTCGGCTTAGAAGAATGTCCAGTCATAAAAACTATCTAATTTTATAAACAGCCGGGAGCAAGATGAGTTGCAGCTAATTGTCAGTAACCACATTTTCACTAACTCTTTTGACCTGTTTATTCTTTTCAGTTCAATTCAACAGTGAAAAATGCCCATAATATCACTTCAATATTAAATAATAATGAAACGGTGCAGTTAATAGACGCACACAAAGTAACTAAAACTACTTAAACCGATTCTAAAAATGACAAAGATAAATTATTATTGAAATTGAATTCATACATGCCCTTGATTATCGTGTTTTGTTTCGATGACTTTGATTTTTGTTCAATTTTCAAGATAACAACAAGTTGTTTATAAACGTGAATGCACTCACTAAAAACACAACAGCACGCTTTTTTTATTAACGATGTTATCTTTTTTATTTTGAATCCGCGCACATTAAATAATAGGATTTGACATATGATTATAAATGTTCTTTTATTTTTTTTTAACGACTAATCATTTTAAAAAGATTGTTTTATGATACATGTACGCATCGACTTGGCGTCATGTCGCGGATCGAGGCTTGCCTCGGCGGACAGATGCGAAGCTTCGCGGCGAAATTCGACTTGCCGCCGCATACTTACTCGGCTTCAACAGCTGACGTGGCATCGACTCGTTTCGCCTTGCCGCCGCATATCGCGAAATATGTTTGTTCCGCCTTGGCTGTACTGTATAAGGTATAAAATACGTCAAGAATGTGTACTCGGCGGAATAGCTCAGTAGGCTAAAGCGTTTTTACTTCAGGACTCTGGCAGGACTCCAGGGGTCACTGGTTCGAAACCTGCTCCGGGCAATGTTCTTTTCCTGTTTTAAATTTTTTTCTTGATTTTTTACTGGAGCTTTTATGATTTAATGATTACATTTATCAATATAAAGCATTTAATGAATAAGTTAAAAAAATGCCAAAATCTGTGAAAAGGCCCCTTTAAAACATTACGAAGTGCCCGATGCGCAAACATCCCGAAACGGGATCAACGCATGTTCAGTTTGAATAACCTCATCTTGATTGGGCGTCAATTGCATCATTACTTTAAATAGCAACATACCCGGATGTTTACACGACAGTTTAGAAAAATGGCGGCCGCATGCTTTTAAACGTATAACGTCATTTTAGGCATTTAAATAGCAAATTTAATCGTGCCTCTTAAAAACGTGTATAAATCAGGTCATTGATATGACGCTCAAATATTTAATCGAACGATCGGGCTATTTTATAAGCATTTAGGATCGACGGACCGGCCCAAGAATCGACTCGGACTTCGGGCTTATAGGCTAATTCGAAGACTGAGTTTTACCGTCGGATTCTTCTGTATTAACTTATTTGTAGGATGAAAATCCAATCTTGAACAAAGCCATGCTTTAAATTACATTCTCTTGTCTGCTACGCCAAAATGTTTACATTGACGATACCGATTTTCAATAGAAGTCGTAAAAACATGATGTAAAGTTATACGACACTGCAGAAAATCAATAATATTCATGACAACTTGACCAATGGAAACAAGCAATTTCTGCGGGAAGCTCTCCTTCGCGCCTAAAAATAGCGATGAATCATGTGAATGCTCCACGTTGATTTATATACGCTAGTTTTGTTCTGATGTAAATAACGGATACGAGTTATTTTACACATTATGAGAAAAAGGTTTTCGGTTAGTTGTAGTTATATGAATCAGTATAGATTTTTTATGTACGACCAGTCGGACAAGCTAGTCCCCAGTTTTACTAGCCGGACCACTGATCTTACTAGACAATGTCTGTCGGACGTGCCTTAGTGTCAACCCTGAATATTATAACAAAATACCGTGTTTACTAGAAAAAGTATTAACAAAACAAAACAAGTAAAAATGAGGCAAATTTTGACCCAGCTGCATGATCTTATCAAACTTAGTATAGTACCAGCATTCAATGTCGCAAACTAAACATTAAACCCCCAACCTTTAGAGATTTTTATTTACAATATAAGCCTATATATATCATTTGACTTCTGGAGCGTGGCAAGTTTTGACACATGTGGTATGATTCAATCTAAGCAGAAGAGCACTTAAAGATGATATATACTAAATGACAAAACACTGAGCACTTAAAGATGATATATGCTGAATGACAAAACTCTGAGCACTTTAAGATGATATATGCTGAAAAAAACACTCTGAGCCTTGCAGTTTCAGAGATTTTCACTAAACAAATTGGGTAGAAAACATCAATAAGATGTTCATATTAATATTAAAATCCTGACCCTTGTGATTTCAGATAAAAAGATGTTCTAAGTTATTTACTACATAAGTCAATATAAATCTTCTGACCCCAGGGCATTGCCATTTGTGTCCAAATTAGAGGCATACTTTGAACAAACTTCTTTTGCATCCGAAAGATTTGAAACACATTTTAAGAAGGTCAACCAAGGTTTCTTACAATATGTCAACGGTTTAAGAAAGAGATTTCAAAATTTAATGCACACATCTCACGCACTGACGGACAACAGACATCACGGTATTCTTAAACTCCTCCGGGTAAACCCCCCTTAAGCATTATTTGCTCAGGAGAAATAAACTTAACTTCTGAACTAAGGTACATGGTAGTGAATGTCAGAAAATAGTTAAGCAGCAAGTAGCAAGCATCCAACTGATTCTTACATTTTCCAATATAAACTGTATGAAAATGGCGTGAAGAAATATGTTCTTACCATTATATTGTCTGATTTCCTAATAATATGCCCAATGATAATAGACCCTTTTCATAATAAGCCAAAAGCGCGAAGTCACGTGACTCGCAAAATTCAAGAACGAGTAAAAAGTATTCCATTTCATAAACAGTTATTCTGGTAGTATATGCAAATGTGAAGTCCATGGTTCAAATCAAATTTAAAATAGTATAAATTACTTTTTAATAAACAACTTGACTTTCAGACATTTTAAAATTCATTTTGTACAGCAAGACACAAGTTACCAGTAGAAAACAACTAATATTATGATACATTATGGTCAAGATGTTAACCATCAGTGTTCTAGTTTCTCATGTTAATTTTGTCGCACAATTAGAACTTCAAAGCTTAGTCTTGCACAAACATCCTGACTAGAATTTATAATTCAGTCAAGTTTATACGCTGCCACCAGCCCATAAATTGGACAAATTCTCTTGTAACTCATTTAACTAGCAAAGCTAGTAGAAATTAAATAAAGTCATTTGTTTCTACTACTAAAGTTTATTTACATTGCATACACACTTTATTTCAGCATTTCCAACAAAAGTCAAACATTAAACATTTAAAATATATACATCACGTCAGAAATATGTTAAGTTAAGATTCATTCCAAAACACCCCTCTTCAATATAACGTAAGGTTATACTAAACCCCCTACCTGAACCCTCAGGTTAAACTGATGAACAGTTATGTCACGATTCTTAAACTTAAAGAGTACCTAAAAGTCTACTTAATCATGGACCTGATTATTCAATACACCAACATGTCAGATCCCCATTGATAAGCAATTATCCCCCATTGATAAGCAATTATCCAGAACTGACCTGATAATGAGAGTTGTAAAATATGGTGTACCCAAGCGAAATTTACATAATACATTTTAATCTACCTGAAGGAATACATAAGATATTGTAATCTACCTGAAGAACTATCACCTTAGATACCTGCACATGTTTTATGTGGTAAAATATTGATACCAGTATGGCCCCAAATTAATTATTAATTCCTCAAAAAGTGAAGATAATCATTATTGCTATAAAAAAATTTAAGATGCAAAATAGTTAAAGAATCACTAATAAAGAAGCAAATGTATGATTTTAAAAAACTGTAACAATTTTATCCCCCCACCCAAGGCGGAGGGATATAGTTTTGTCGTTGTCCGTCCATCCGTCTGCCATTCCCTCTTTCCATGTGTCACAAACCTTTAAGGTATGGCGATGGGTATCAATTCATCGCATTTACTTGTTATTCCCCGCTAATGTTCGTCCATCCATCAGTCCGTCCGTCAGCCTGTCAAACACTTTTTAAGTTATGCTCTTGGTGATATCAATTAAAAAAATTTGCTTGTTTCAAACTGTTCTTAGTGTATTAAATACCTATCTCAATACGGGTTAACAGTATTCAAATATATTACATTATGGATGTGCTGTATTTTTTCGCCGTTCACATTATAAATCAGTAAATAAAAAAAAAATACAAGAGCTACGTTTGTTGAACACAATGCCTTCTACTGCACTGTGAAACTTCACAGCAGCTTAATTTTGTATTTTAGAGAAAATTTTCGAGTCCAAGGCCCGTAACTTTGTCAAAAATCGATATGCCGGAACAAAACTCAAAGTTGATCTGTTAGTCATGCAGGTAAGACTCACACACCAACAATAAGGTCAGTGTCGAAAGCGTTATTCTAGATAGACGGACTGAGACAGACAGACTGACGGTCGGACAGTGAGACTGCCATATGCCACTCTACCAGGGGTATACAAACAAAATTATTTGTAATTTGAAAGTTATTTTCATTTTAGTAACCTTTCAATAGGTATAACATATCTTCTATTGAGCTTGCAAGACCATTTAGCTGAACTGAATTCACTCGGGAGCGATATCATGTTTAGTCTATTTGAGGTGTAACAAACCTCACCAAGTTCTTTTCTTTGTTTATCAATGACAAGAGCAAAGAAAAACTGAATGCTTTTTATGATAAATCTATTGAAGAACATTGTGCTTATCCGCTAATGGCTGCCTTTTGTATGCTGACAATTTTAATTGGAATTTCAACCTACAAAGTCATTAAAAGTGAAAAACCGGTACCCTTAATTAATATGTAAAGCTATACTTGTTAAACAATCGATAAAATTTTGAACCAATAATGCAGTAACAATTCAGATAGACAATATGATTTCATGTTTTAAGCTATTGAGCGGAAATCATATTTTACTGCAGTAATTTTGAATTGCAAAACAAATACCATGCACAATGCCAGGAGAGTGCCATTATAATAGCATAAATCAATCTCAATTTAATGGACAAAAACCATTTGCGTATTATTAATTATACTTATCACATAGACCTTGAATCCAGCCATCAAACCAATATTAATTCATTATATAAACCATGATATAAGGTTTCAGAATTACAATGAATTTTCAATAAATTACAGGGTTCCCTCTGGGCTTTCAAAAGTTGTCGCCACTTACTTTCGCCAAATTTAAAAAGTTGTCGCCACACTGGGGCTACATTTGGGCAATGAAGATCATGTTATTATAATACAAACAAAAACTGAGCATTTACAGTATGTTAAAGGAATTGATTTAATAACAGTAGTATTAATAATAACAACACATTTAACATTGTTAATTAAATAAAGGCACATTCAATCAGTTGTAACTCTTGTTGATTGACACCTTTTTAGCAGCCTGAATATGTTGCCACAGTTTTGGTGCTTCAGAAGCTTTATGGTATTCTGAAAATACAAAAAGGGAAATATAATATTAATATAATACTAATAATAATCAATGAATGTGAAGTATATAAATAATATAAATGTGTGCTAGCATATGATCTACTACATAGAGCCCTTAACACAACAGTCAAATAAAATAAGCATTTGTGTATATCAAATGTCAAATTGATTTCCATGTGCTAAACTATGTTAACCTTTTTTTTTAAGGTACATCCGGTAGTGAATGAATTGATAAGTGTTGAGGATATAAAGAGTTCACACAGCATAGATTGTGTGTTGGAAATCATATTGAAGGAAATGAAATTCTGATAAACAACTGTCTTTGTTTGGTTTTTGTTTGTTAGCTGGTGAATAATAGCGGTGGGAACGTTTGCATTTTGAATGAGTCTCAAAATAAGCAGCATCTAATGTTCACTTTCTAAAAGTCGTTTTACACTCTGAACTTGCCATTTTGACGAGTGAAACAGCAATATGTCACCGTTTAAATAGAACCAATAGATGTAAAATGTTTTACTATTTTCTATAATTACACCGATTTTTCTAAAAACAATCGATACTTACCTTTTTGATTGTCATTGTTGTCAATTTAACGGTCTTAAATCTGCTTCGAACACTGTGACAAACACTTCACATTTAAGCGCAAAGTCGGTATATTTCAATAGTGCCTTATCTCTGAAGCAATAAAACTGCCGACCAATTAAGATAACTTGCAACAACACCCCAGATAATCGCAATTATCACCATAACATGCCACTTTGCGGTAGTCGGCAGTCAGCACCACGCTCCATTGATTACAGCTGTATCGCTTACACCATGGAAATCTATAGTATTACGACTGCCGTAAAGCGGCTGGTAAACACAGCGTCTATTGTCATTTTAAGAAAATATGAACGCAGAAAAATGCCGATTTTTTTAAAATCGCCATTTACGAAATTTTGTCGCCAGATTTTTTATTTTGTCGCAATTGGCGCCAATGGCGATCGACAGCGGGAACCCTGAATTAGCTTATTTTGTTTGAATGGAGTAATTAAGCCGATACTGTTTTACTAGAAAGGATATTAACAGATGCCAGAATTCATATCCATATACATGTATCTGTATGTGATATCGGGATACTATCATGATGACTGTATAGATCAGCAATATCTTCCTACATGTCTTATTTGTATATTCTTTATTCATTTTTTGAATTAAAAAATAATAAGGTATATGCAATAATATTGCTTTTGATGCATTTATACCAATCAAATTACTGAAATCCACTAGGAAACAACAGATAAAGAACATATGTTTTCCATAATATTACAAATTGCAACAGTTGTTGACAGCTTCTAAAAGCATATGCCAGGGCTCGAAGTTAACTCTCGCACACTCGCTAAATGCGAGTGAAAAATACCAATTGCGAGTTAAGTTTTAAGCCACTTGTATTTTTTTGTGCGTAAAGAAATAGTGAAAAAACAAGTAATATTGCTAAATAAGCTCGACGTCGTGAACCCTAAACCGTAGGTCAATTTAAAGAACATCCGAATACAAGTATGCGGAAGCGCGCACCTTGTATGTAGACTGGTATACTTATAGTACAGATATGCGGATTGTATTGGTACAAAGAAAGTGAAACAGTAAACTATTCACACATGTTCATGAACAGACATGGCGTCTCAGCGAAAAATAACTAGTTTCTCTTTGCCCACAGACGGAAATAACAATACAAAAGATAAAGCAAAGTTAACCATTGGGTTAGAAAAAAACGGAAATTAAATCCTTCTACAAAAACAGTGAAAGAGGGAAATAGAACTTAAGAATATAAAGCTTAAATTTGCGATAATGTTTTTGATTTTGCTAGTTGGTACTAAAGCTGCTCGCAATGTTTTGCAAGTAGAAAAAAAAGTTAAATTCAAGCCCTGCATATGCGTATTTTCAACATATTTAGGACCAAGCGTTTTCAAATGTGTTGTAATACATACACTTTTTGTAAATAACAAGAGCTGTGTTTTGTGAAAGACAATGCCCTCCTACTGCACATTGAAGCCCCACGGCAGCCATTTTAGAAAAAATGACCTTTGACCTGGAAGGATGACATTGACCTTGACCTTTTACCACTCAAAATGTGCAGCTCCATGAGTTACACATGCTTGCCAAATATCAAGTTGCTATCTTCAATATTGCAAAAGTTATGACCAAGGATAAAGTTTTGGGACAGACACACACACACACACATTCAATGACAGACAGACTGGCCAAAAACAATATACCCCCGATCAATCGATCCGGGGGCAGAACAAATGTAATTTCATTAAGTTCTTCATGTTAATTGCAATTCATAATTATTTTCCTCAATAATTTCGGTAATTCTACACAAGAAATTAAACACGCACCAGTACTGAAATCCCCTTTGTACAAACCTTGAAGTGTCTAAAAAATCATAATAGTGATTTTTATAGTAGAAATCAGTGATACATATATAAAACCTAACAACAATCCAGTGTTTTTCCTCACCACTTTGGGAATGGTACTGGTCAAATTGGGAAAAATAGCGTCTTTTCATCCAAATTGGGAAATTTATAATTTATGCTGAAAACTTCTTAAAGCATTTACAAATAAAAATAAGTTGCATTTAACAAACTCAAACAAAAGAATAGTACCACCAGGGAATAATCTAGAATTTACTATCTATGGGTCCCTGAACTCGCAGATTTTAGACCAGTAAGTCCCAGGCCAAAATTAATGAGACCACCTTGAAAAAGAGAATGGGTCCCAAATTTTGAAAGATACCAAGGAGTGAAGAAAATGAGTCTAAATCACATAAGCTCAAATACTATATTTTGCAATAAACTTTTAATAATCTCAAAAACATGTTGAAACCAAAAAAGCAATTTCAGGGTCATCACTATCTTTTTTGCCTTCAAATAGGCTTTAAAATTATCTGTTTCATGAATGTAACCTGTTACAACATTTCAACTTGATTCAAATCGATGATAATATTATTGTTAACTTCCGAATTGCGAGCTTGATAATATTATTGTTAACGTCCGAATTGCGAGCCGTTGGCCTACCATTATTAAAGTTTAGAGTTGTTTGTTTTGGATTTAGCTTCAACACCATATTTCGGAGGCATTTTTCTGTATTATTTATGACTAAGTTACAAAAAGTTAAAGCAGGTTTTCATCCAGGGACTCTAGAAAATATCATAACACATTCTATTTAAATGGTTGATTCTAATTGGTTTGTATTATAGACCGTTCCATAATTTAGTAATTACCCAATTATCTCCCCTGAATACTCTCCGCGTCCGCCATTACACTACTGCCAAACAACCGGTAACATATATAAGAGAGCACCGATTATTCAACGGGTGAATTTCTTTCTTTTTGTAAAACTTTTTTGTTTGTCATGCAAATTGTATGAAATAAAGTTTTCTGCTAGAGGAGATATTAAGCTAGTGTTATAACAGAAAAATGTTTGAAAAACGTGCATTTTTTAGTTATTTGTCTAGGAAAGTAAACACGTTGACACATTAAAAAAAAACATTTAATTAAAGTAAATGCAATATGTATCATTTGATTATATGCATCAATCTTAAAATCGCGTAATCCTTTGCATTCCAATGTTGAATTGCCCGTTTGTTCTGCATAATCCGATTATCTCGTTTTGATCAGATATTATCCAGACTTAACTAACAACATGGCGTCATCCCGGGGTGTCATAAACCACACTGGGTGGCAGATGACAGTCTGGTCATTAAACACAATTGATGATGCCACCATGTCTTCTCTTTCTGGTAGTATTAAGCAGTCATTTGGTTTAATATTTTACCCCCGACATACTTAACAGTTGCGTTCATTAGATATGTTACATATTGTACAAATTTAAAGTTATGTCCAATATAGAATATCAGAAATTGTACACCGTAAAGATACTAGCTCGTTTAATCCCTGTTTTAATTTATAAAAAAAAGTATTTGATAATTTTAAAATTTACCTGAAAACATAACATTTGACGTATTTAGCGGGTATCGGTTAATTAAAACTACGTCATTTCGTATGAAGATTTAATGTTACGGCAATGCACAAACGACATCATAAAAACAAGAAATTACATTTGACACGAACGGGGGTAAATAATGTTTAAAAAAATATTAATATAGATATATGTGTGTTAAAATGTTAGATATTTGCCACTCATACTCACTAGTAACGATTTTTCAATATACATGAATACACAGTTCAAATTGCATCATGTAAAGTTGTGTTTTTCAGTTGTATGTTAATATTCCTCAATAGCGTCATTCTCTGTACAAAACCCATCAAATTAAAATTACATGTAAATACTGTCATGCACTTCGCTTTTAATAGGGCTTTGTAGTACGTTTATTTTCAATGCACCCCTTACACTTTCTATTACTCACGTGTTTATCACACTAACGTACTCATGCCATTCATAGTTATATTTTTATAATTAGATGTATTACTATTGTAATTTATTGAAGCTTTTCTGCAAAAAATATTATGGCTTATGCATAGAGCTCTTTGTTGTGTCAAATTGTTGGCCTTACAGTCTTCAGATAATCTTTAATTAGATGCTTATGCCGCGTTTTTCAAGTTGCAAATAAATGTATTAATAAATTCGTTTGGCGCTTAATAATATGTTTTTGAAATATTATTTAGGTGTTTTTTCGGAGTTTTTTTGTGTGGATTAATTGACTAAACATTTGGTGTCGTTATCCATATGTTTTGCGTTACTTCAAAGACCTATAAAATACATTTTTTAGTATTTTTTAGCTTTATAGCTGTTAAATGATTCACAGATGCAAATATAGATATATCACATAGATCACATTCTCTTCATCTTCCGAATAATCACATAAAATATCGTCAAGATCAATATCACTCTCTCATGATAAAAAGCTCGTTTTTTAACGTGACAAAATTCCATCTAAAAAAAAATAAATATAAATCCAAACCACAATTTTTTATCTTTGATATCAGTTAGAACAAGAATGGAATGGAAGGCGTATCAAAAATATCATACCGTACTTAATATAATATGTTATGATTTTGGAATGTAGATTTTTACCAAATGAGACCAATTACAAACAATTAGCGGTAATTAATTGCGCGAGAATCTTTAATAAGTATTAATTAAAATATAAATTGCTTGATGTTGCGGCTATTAACATCAACACAACAATACATGCGTGAATTGTTTGTGAAACGTTAAAAGTAAAAAGTCTAATCAAAGACATAGTATGAGCGACTGAACCGGCAAATTTTCGCCGATGATTACCACTTGATTACAGATATAAAAAAGCAAATACACGAAAGCATTTTAAACATTTTATTTGTAACAATCAATCTCAACTTCAAACAATCATTTAAACAACAAAAATGTGATAATCGCCTCACATTAATTCATTAAGTAATTTATTTATCCGACAACGGTTAAGCGGGTATTCTCTACGTCTTTGGCTTTTGGAATCGCAGACTCGCACCAGTTAGCAGCAGTGTAATGGCGGACAGTCACGTGACTGACAATATCGCGGCGGTCAATTTATCGATTATGGAACGGTCTATACAGCAGCGGCTCGACTAGAGCCAATCAAAAGACTTGTTGCAGTCTTCAAGCCTCATTTGGTTAAACTCAGCGTTCATCGCTACACTTCAGACTCACACCCAAGATGGTTCGTACTTAACGTGATTCGCGTATGTGTTAACGGATTCGTTTCAGCAATGCGTCTGAGTGGACGCACATATTTCAAAACTACGCGTCTATTTCGATATTTGTGCGTCATAGACGCGGGACGCACACAGGGCTCAACATTAACGGTTGTCCTATTGCCCCTGGCAAGTAAAAGTTTGGGCCGGGCTAGTTATTATGCCCCCCTTCAAAGAAGAGGGGGTATATTGCTTTGCTCATGTCGGTCGGTCGGTCCGTCCGTCCGTCCACCAGGTGGTTTCCGGATGATAACTCAAGAACGCTTGGGGCTAGGATCATGAAACTTCATAGGTACATTGATCATGACTCGCAGATGACCCCTATTGATTTTGAATTTACTAGGTCAAAGGTCAAGGTCACAGGTGAAGGTCACAGTAACTGCAAATAGGCATTTTAAGGATTTAGCATGGTTCAAACAAGGGAAACAACTACCGTTTATGCATGTCCTTTTTATTATAGCATTTGCCTCCCTTTAATTCATTTAAAATCTCATTTTACAGCAGAGATTCCAAATCTGACCTGTAAATGAGCCCCATATTTTCAGCCAGTGCTAGGTTACCTTTTCCCATTTGATCATTCTTAAGTATTGGCATTGTAATGCTGCTGCTACTGCTACTGCTACTTCTACTACTACTACTTCTTCTACTACTACTACTACTACTACTACTACTACTACTACTACTACTACTACTACTACTACTACTACTACTACTACAACTTCTACTACTACTACTATACTACTACTACTACTACTACTACTACTACTTCTACTACTACTACTACTACTACTACTACACTACTACTACTACTACTACTACTACTACTACTACTACTACTACTACTACTACTACTACAACTACTTCTACTACTACTACTACTACTACTACTACTACTTCTACTACTACTACTACTACTACTACTACTACTACTAACTTCTAACTACTAACTACTACTACTACTACTACTACTACTACTACTTATAGTACTAGTTACTACTACTAACTACTAACTACTACTACTACTACTACTACTACTACTACTACTACTACTACTACTACTACTACTACTACTTCTAGTACTACTACTACTACTACTACTACTACTACTACTACTACTACTACTACTACTACTACTACTACTACTACTAGTACTAGTACTACTACTAGTACTAGTACTAGTACTAGTACTACTACTAGTACTACTACTAGTACCACTACCACTACTACTACTACTACTACCACCACCACCACCACCACCACCACCACCACCACCACCACCACCACCACCACCACCACCACCACCACCACCACCACCACCACCACCACCACCACCGTTCACAGTGACAAAAAACGTATAGGGGGGCATGCATGTTTTACAAACAGCCCTTGTTTTATAATCTAGTTGTCCGACAGGGCAAGTCCAAAAAAGAACAAAGCATTTAATTTAGACTTTAATTAGACTTTAATTGCTGTAATTATTTTGTTAAATGTGCATAAATAAAAAGGTTTTGTGGTGTATCATTTTGATCTTCATTACAAAATATGAGGTAAACAGTTAATGTGATATTTCAAGTTTGGGCAAATGGCTTTACGTTAAGTGCAAGTAGATTTTCTAAGTACTTGCCCAGAAGGGCAAGTTTGTTTTTAGGTTAATGTTGAGCCCTGGCACATGTAGATTATTCCCTGTACCACAACAATAAATTTTATAGGTTAATGTTTGATCTGCTACTGTAATACAACCTATCAAAGTGTACCTCATACTTCGTATCAATCTTTTTTTTCTTTTGGTTCTTGGTTCAACTTCACAGTCTAAATTGGTATCAGGTTCCGTGGGAAAAATTCCACAAGGGTACATTACACTAAAACATTTTGTATCTCTCCGTGGTCCATTCAAAAGTAGTGCCTATTTCTAAAGATTTCCTTTTCTCTTCTTAAATAAAAGCCATTTAACAATGTGAGACATGTCTTTTGTGGTTCTTTTTAATAACCTGTATGTGTCTGGAGAGATTGTACGTATCCCTGATTTCTACTAAAAAAAGCACTCTCATCAGTTTTTTGACCATTTGAAATTTGTTTATGGACATGTAATTGACCTTGAAGGAAAAAATAAGGCTCCAGCCTACCCAGTCTGCTATGGCATTCCTATAACAAGTGTTACATGTAAATCAAATTAAAGATATTTGTCAATAACACTTCTTCTGAAGCATAACTTTATGCAACATTGATTGGTTTTCAAATAACTTGGCAGCATGTTAAGGCGGAGTGTGTGCATAAGAACCTTACTACAAAATGTAGGTCACAGTTCAAAGTCAACAGCCATATTAATATTATCAGTCTTTAGTTTTGTATGATGCATAACTTTACTTCAACCAACAATGAAAGACTATGAAATAATTCAGCAGATGTGATCAGCATTATGAGACAGAGTGTCACATGCAACAAAATAGGTTCCTATAGGCCTAAGGTGGAAGTCTCAATTTAAGTTCATAAGGCCTAATTCACACTTTTTCCAGAGCATATATATATCCAGCAGTGCTCCAGCTAGACCCAAATGGAAGGGTGCGCCGTTCTGAGGCCGCTCCCTGTCCATTCCTCGTAAAAAGTATTTTTATGCCCCCGAAGGTGGGCATATAGTGATCGCACTGTCCGTCTGTCTGTCAGTCTGTCTTTCCGTCACACTTTGTGTTTAGGTTTTGAAAAATACTCATTACTTCTATGTCGCTTCAGATATAGCAACTTGATATTTGGCATGCATGTGTATCTCATGGAGATGCACATTTTGAGTGGTGAAAGGTCAAGGTACTCCTTCAAGGTCAAAGGTCGAATATATGGCTTCAAATCGGCGCAGAAGGGGGAATTGTTAAATTTAATTTCATAATGACATAATTACATTTACATATTGTAATTTATTATTTTCTTGTAACACTGTTATTGATTTATTCATTATTGTAGTCATTATTCACAATGTTTAATAATTTGTTTAATAATAAAGGAAATAATATTTTATAACAAATATTATAACATGCAACAGGGAACATACCATATGATACAACCCCTTGCTCAAAAGTGCGCTTTTAAGAAGATGGTGCGCTCTCAAAAGTGCCCTTTTGACTAAATATCCCCCTTGCCTTTCAAATTCTACAATTCCTAGCTGGAGCACTGAATTCTCTCTGAGCCTTACGTTAATTAGTCCCCTCAGTCCATCTGAGCTTTCATAAGATGTCTGCTTATTGTCCCCTACCGGTGAAACGTAACTTTGAAGTAAATAAGTCCGCTCAGTCCATATGAGCTTTCTAAGATGTCTGCTTATTGTGTGATAGCCTTACATTTATTAGGCCGCTCAGTCCATGTGAGCTTTCATATGTCTGATTATTGTGTGATAGCCTTACCTTAATTAGTCCGCTCAGTCCATATGAGCTTTCATAAGATGTCTGCTTATTGTGTGATAGCCTTACGTTAATTAGTCTTCTCAATTCATCTGAGCTTTTATCAGATGTCTGCTTATTGTGTTATAGCCTTACATTAATTAGTCCGCTCAGTCCGTATGAGCTTTTATAAGATGTCTGCTTATTGTGTGATAGCCTTACGTTAATTATATGTCTACTCAATCCATCTGAGCTTTCATAAGATGTCTGCATATTGTGTTATAGTCTTACATAATTAGTCTGCTTACATTGTAATTCATCTTGGCTTTCATAAGATATCTGCTTATTGTGTTATAGCCTTACATTAATTAGTCCGCTCACTCCGCATGAGATGTCTGCAGACTGCTTATTGTGTGCTAGAATTACGTTAATTAGTCTACTCAATCCATCTGAGCTTTTATTAAACATGTCTGCTTATTGTGTGATAGCCTTACGTTAATTCGTCTGCTCAGTTCATCTTACATATACATGTAAAGTAAAAATGTATGCATATTGTGTAGCCTTGTGATAAATCAAATGTTATAAATACTAATCAACTAATCAAAACTTTTAGTTAGAATATTTTCTCTATGTTTAATAATGTGTTATTTATATTTTATAGGTGACACTGAAACAATGGCCTTCTCCTATGACGAAAGTCTACTCTCTTAAAGACAATTGAGTTGTTGCTAACAAAATGGCGAGTTTAGCTGGCGTGTTTAAGGAGAAGGAAAGGACAAACTGGCTAAAGGCATGGCTAGCATTAGATATTGCAAAGCTGGGTTTTGAGAACTTTGTAACAAGCGAGTCTCAGAATTTTCACGACCACATTTACGACCAAGTTAGATCTACTTGCACCAGCTGTACCACAAAAAATGTACGGAAAATTTTTTTCATATGTCCTATGCAGATTTGCAATAAAGTTCGTGAGAAAATTATCACGGAACATCGGTATAATAGTGGGTCTTGGAATAATACAGATGCGCAAAAGTGGCAAACAAACCGGGGGTATTGTGAAATAGCCAAGTTTTATATCCAAACAGATGGATATGCTGCCAAGACATCATTTCAAGAAATAGACTTCAACGGAGTCGTCAGTTATATGCTAAACTGCAAGCGCTTTGAAAGCTTGTTGTCTTTTCCAATAACAACGGGAAACCCCACAACTCACATGCCTGCGTGCCTCCTTTATAAGGTAAGAACTGCAGTGTCTCTGACACAAGCAATGTTTGTTACGTATTTTTACTGCATATGTTCAAATATAAGTATTTCCTATTAATTATACCCCCATTACCATTGGTAATGGGGGCTATGTACATGTAGGAGTCACTTTGTCAGTCGGTTATTCTGTCGGTCTGTCCCGAAAATTTTATTCTATTGTCACCAAACTTGGTCCGAACTTGTATCTAGATGATGTCTTGGTTAAGTTTTAATATGGGTCATGCAGGGTCAAACTAGGTCACTGGGTCACTTAGTGCGTTTTAAACCGAAACTTTGTCATTTATTGTTAGTTTTTAAAATGACGTGGTACATTTGTTCACCATCATGGTACGGTGTGTCATGCGAAAGAAGTATGTCGATATCTCCAAGATCAAGGTCACACTAGTCACTTAGAGTTCAAAGGTCAAATGCTTGTCCAGGCCATAACTTTGTCATTTATTGTGAGATTTTAAAATCATTTGGCAAATTTGTTCACCATCATTGAACAGTGTGTCATGCGAAAGAATTACGTCAATATCTCCAAGATCAAGGTCACATTTTGAGTTCAAAGGTAAAAAATGGCCATAAATGAGCTTGTCTGAGCCATAACTATAAGGTTCATTGTAAGATTTAAAAATTACTCAGTACATTTGTTCACAATCATTGGACCATGTGTCATGCGAAAGAATTAAGTTGATATCTCCAACGTCAAGGTCACACTTTGAGTTTGAAGGTCAGAAAACGCCATAAATGATCTTGTCCAGGCCATAACTATGTCATTCATTGTGAGATTTTAAAATTACTCTGTACATTTGTACACAATCATTGGACGGTGTGTTATGTGAAAGAAGTAACTATGTCATTCATTGTGAGATTTTAAAATTACTCTGTACATTAATTATATTCACAGTCATTGGACGGCGTGTCATGCGAAAGAATTCAAGAGTTCAAAAGTCAAAATGGCCATGAATGAGAATGGCATAATAATTCTTTAAAATCGCCATAAAGTACATTGAACACTACGCGACTAACGATTTTTGCCTAAATCACCAACACACGGTGATCACCGCAAATGCTATAAATAGAATCTCCGTGGTGATTCACCGTGACTTACTGCGTTCACGGTCAATCGGGGTGAAGTACGATTTTCCTACATTACATGTATAATCTTCACAGCGATGTAGCAATATGAGATTATTAGCATTGTTAGCAGATATAAGAGAGTATCCTTTTTTAAATGTCAACATGTATTTTTTTTGTCTTTTTAAATGCCGCGTATAAAACAAACAAAAACGTGTTCGCACATAGCTGTAGGATACCGCAAATGGGGGAGTGATAATTGCGTTTTTGATTATGCAATAAACTGTTTGATTAACAGTTACTTTGAAGCCAATGATTTCAATAGACGCAGAATCCTGCGTTTTGATGCGAGCAAATTAAAAATGACTCGTGTTTGACGCAACCCTTTTTTTCTGCCCTGCGTCATTATGACGCATAGAAAATTTGACCTGTGCGTCAGTCAGTTAACATCTCGAGTTCCATGGTAATAAATCCCGCTGTGCTCCTAATTGAAATTAATGTTTCAGTATTTGAAACTCGGTTTGTTCGAGGGAATACCCCGGGCATTGTTTATCTTATCTCATCTCTTCCAATACACATGTCACCGTCTAAATAGTGCGTGCGCACTAACTGGGTAATTAGCAGCAGTGATTACGTGATAATTGATTGACCATCCGATAATTGCAGGTTTTTTTGCAGACTTTGCAGACGGCACGGTTAAAGAAAGTCGGCAAAAGTAATTAAAGAAAAAACAAAATTGATCAAAGGTCTATTAATTACGTATAATCATTATGTCCAGCTAGTTTTGTCAGTTTGTTAATCCACCGATAATTACGAGTAACACCCATCTTATATAAATTGGAATCACAGTTCATTTTTTATGCTCCCCCCCAAAAAATTGGTGGGGAGCATATAGTCGCCGCTTCGTCTGTCCGTGCGTGTGTCCGTCCGTCTGTGCACAATTTTTGTCCGGACTATTTCTCAGCAACTAGTAACCAGAATTTAATGAAACTTTATGGAAAGCTTTACTACCAAGAGGAGATGTGCATATGATCAGCCAGTTCTGGTCGGATGATTTTTCACAGAGTTATGGCCCTTTGAAATTTTCCATTAACTGTACATATAGTGCAATTCTTGTCCTGGCTATTTTTCAGCAACTAATGACTGGAATTCAATGAAACTTTATGGGAAGCTTCACTACCAAGAGGAGATGTGCATATTATCAGCTGGTTCTGGTCGGATGATTTTTCTTAGAGTTATGGCCCTTTGAAATTTTCCATTGTACGTATAGTGCAATTCTTGTCCGAGCTATTTCTTAGCAACTTTTTACGGGAATTCAATGAAACTTTATGGGAAGCTTCACTACCAACAGGAGATGTGCATATTATCAGCCGGTTATGGTCGGATGATTTTTCCCAGAGTCATGGCCCTTTGAAATTTTCTATAAACTGTACATATATTGCAATTCTTGTCCGGGCTATTTCTCCCCAACTACTGACTGGAATACAATGAAGCTTAATGAACTACCTTGAGGAGATGCGCATGTTACATGTATTAGTGGGTTCTGGTTAGATGATTTATTTAGAGAGTTATGGCCCTTTGAAATTTAAAGTTGCTAAACCATCCATCGTATTATTTTGTCCAAAGTTATGCCCCTCAAGACGTTTCCTTTTATCTGAATATATAGTGCAATATTGTGACAAAAAAAAACTTAAATTTATTATTAATTTTTTTTTTTTAAAGATCATCTCACAAATGACCACCACACCCTCACACTATACCCCCCCCCCACCCCAACCCCCCAAAAATATTTTTTTTTTAAAAGGTTAAAAACACAAATATTTATTTTTATTATTAACCAGGTTTTCCGAAGGAAAAAACTGGTTATTAGATTGGCGAATGCGGGCGGGCTGGCTGGCTGGCGGGCGGAACATGCTTGTCCGGGCCATAACTATGTCGTTCATTGTCAGATTTTAAAATCATTTGGCACATTTGTTCACCACCATTGGACGGTGTGTCGCGCGAAATAATTACGTCGATATCTCCAAGGTCAAGGTCACACTTTGAGTTCAAAGGTCAAAAATGGCCATAAATGAGCTTGTCCGGGCCATAACTATTTTAAAATCATTTGGCACATTTGTTCACCATCATGGGACGGTGTGTCTCACGAAAGAATCACATCAATATCTCCAATGTCAAGGTCGCCACGACTAAAAATAGATTTATTTTGAAACAAACTTACAAAGGGGGTTAATTTTGTTTGTTCATTTCAAAAGTTCAGTTTGAGTAGTCTCCCTTTATCAATTTTTTTTCACAATGAAAACCTGGTTTTGTGACAATTTTTTCCCTTGTTTTATTTTTGAAATACCGTCCAACCATCGCACCCAAGAATCCCCTCCCCCCCCACCCCCTCTAAATTTTTTTCTTTTCTTTTAAGATCATCTCACAAATGACCACCACACCTTCACACTATTATACCCCCCCACCCCATCCCCTCCTCCCAATTTTTTTTTTAAACTGTTAAAAAACAAATATTTATTTTTATTATTTTATTTTTGAAATACCGTCCAACCATCACACCCAAGAATCCCCTCACCCCACCCCCCCCATTTTTTTTCTTTTTATTTCTTTTAAGATCATCTCACAAATGACCACCACACCCTCACACTATTATACCCCCCCCCCCTCCCCCCAACCTATTCCCCCCCCCCCCCCCCAAAATGTTGTTTTTTTGAAACGGTAAAAAAACACAAATATTTATTTTTATTATTTTATTTTTGAAATACCGTCCAACCATCGCACCCAAGAATCCCCTCCCCCCCCCACCCCCCCCCCCCTAAATTTTTTTTCTTTTAAGATCATCTCACAAACCCAAATTTATTTTTTTTGAAACGGTTAAAACACACAAATATTTATTTTTTATTATTTTATTTTTGAAATACCGTCAAACCATCGCACCCAAGAATCCCCTCTCCCCGCCCCATCCCCCCTTCCCCGTTTTTTTTTTGTTGCATTTTTCCGCATTTCTGGAAGATAATGTAATAAATGTCCACACACCCATAATACACCCCTCTTCACTCAACCTCTCCCTCCTTTTTGTTTTATATTGAGAGTCCCTTCACTTTTAAAAAGAAAATAGATGAGCGGTCTGCACCCGCAAGGCGATGCTCTTGTTTTTAGTAGTCACTGCAAATCACGGCGATTGCCCTATCGCAGTGTTTCGCGTTGATTCTACAGCTGATCTTTATCGCAAGATGATCACAGTGAAATCAAGGCGGAATCACCGCGAATCACCCGTAGAGTGTTATCGCGGCTAATCGCGGAGAAACACCGCGATTTGTCACGTTGGCCCAAACGCGGTTCTGTGAGATTTAGGCAAAAATCGTGGGTCGAGTAGTGTAGCTTCTCTTGTATTGTGAAGACAGCATGCAAAATATTCTGTGTGAATGCAGCATGTGGGGTTATATGTGACAAAGCTCTAGTTATACATAAATGTACATACAACAATGATGTGAATATGACAATGGTATTTTTTTCTTGAAATAGTCAAAGGATTTATGGGTATTAATAAAGTTAAATGTAAATTGTATTT
Organism: Dreissena polymorpha; assembly: GCF_020536995.1. Lineage (NCBI taxonomy): Eukaryota > Metazoa > Mollusca > Bivalvia > Myida > Dreissenidae > Dreissena > Dreissena polymorpha. Next base: position 31,058,633 of record NC_068362.1, read on the forward strand.
AATATTATTTCAGAAACTAGTCTGTACCGTCCAAAATATTTCGGTTTCCTCTGTGCAAATTTGTTTATTCACTTACAAAAGCATGCAGCTTCTTAACAATTGATACATGTATTTTAAGAATTTGCGATTATTTTTCAAAGTGCAATATGTTATAAAATCTTATAACAGTTCTTAGTACTCTAGCAATATATTTACCCAAAATATAAGTTATTTATTTATGTTCATATGATCTACATGTAACACTTCAATTTCAAACAAGCATTAGATTTAAATTGTTTGATATGAATAGTGTACACATGTACATAACTTAGCTTATTTGGAGATTAATTAAAAAGTTTTCTTTTAATCACAAAGACTGAACATTTAGCAAAGCTTATTAATAAAGTGGAGGTTGAAACAGAAGTGTTTTTATTTGCATCACACACTTTATGATATACAATGTATAAACGCTAACACAATTGTTCCTGGGCATGTTTTTTCAATAGGCTTTAATGTCAGATTTAATAATATTGTAATGCATATTGGTCATGTGTTTGTCTACTAGGCTCGTGAAATCCATAAAGCTGTGCGTCACTCTGCTGATATGAAACTGTCTGATAGGGATCTCCAAGACTACTTCAAAACATTGAAAGAGCTGCTGAGGGATCCCGGCAAGATTTTAAGTCTGAGTCTAAGCCATGATAGCCATGCCCAAAATGCTGTAAAGAAATTAGAAAAGGTAGTATGTTAATGTTACATGTATGTCCTGTCAACTTGCACGTTCCCTTGCATAAAAAAGAAGATATTGGTTCAGACATTTTTCTCCATTTGGCTAATCATATGAAACAATAAAGCACCCTCCCCTTATCGTTTTGAGCTTCTATGGGCGTATCACGCTCATGGAGAGCTTTTGTGATCACTTTTTGTCCGTCATTCTCTACAGCATTGTCTTTTGTGCGTCGTCAGCATTTAAACTGTTAAGCCTAGTGGCCACATTGATTGGCCAATTTTGTGAAACCTTGTCAGAAAAGTTAGTAGAGCTGTAACGATTAGGTTCGATGCATCGAAAAAACGGTTCAACGCCGCTGATTCGATTTCGATACCAATACGGCCAATTTCGTTTGGATTCACTGCAATCCCGATAGATCCGCATTTTAAACCTTACTTTTCAAATCCGTCGTCTAAACGTTCTTGTCATTTTTAATACGTCTTGTGATTGGTCAATAGCCAATATTGCATCCTATGAATGAATGAATAACATGCTGAGCATTACATCAGCCGGTAAAATTGCTTCTTCAACCACAACGAAAGACGCGCCGTCAAAATTAAAATCAAAAGTATGGGAACATTTCAGGATTCGCAAAGGTTCTGATGCAAGGGCAACTTGCAAAATGTGTTTTGTGGACGTAAGTTCCCTGTATAGTTTGTTTACTAAACTGTGTGCATTCTGTTAAGAAGTCATCTGGAAGTTGTTTATATACTTGCATGTTGTTGTTTTTTTCTGTTAATCACATGTGATACATTGTGCATTTTATGTTATTTAAGAATAACTCAAAAGGAGGTTTTGTTGAATAAATTTGTTACTTTTAAAACAATGTTGTGTTTTTAAATGTTATTTAAAAAATTAAACACTTAATGTACAACATAATAAATTAATAACAAATACCAAACATATTAATTCATGCTTTGAACATACCAAACATGAAATAATTTGCAAAATAAGCAGCAAATATTTTTATTTGAATCGAATTGAAAATTATCGAATTGGACCATTTGGTATCGAAATGGAATCAAATCGCTTGATGGGTGAATCGTTACAGCTCTAATAGTTAGGGCAGGTTTGAAAAAAAGCTTTTGGGGGGGGGGTGTCAATCTTTCGCATGGTGTATAAATCAACACAAAACTTGCTCACAATATTCATTATCTTCATATCTCGGCTCGAAAGTAATTAAACGCTTCTGGACAACTTAGCTGGCAAGGGATGGGGCTGTTTTATTTCCTTGTTTTATAAAATATTATCACTGTCAAACATTGTTAACACTCTGGCAGTTATATTTTTTCCGAATCATCAGAAACAATGTTGCAGACATTCAATAAGTTCTAGTAATATATATGCAAATTAATAAAAGTTCAAGTCTATCGAAAAGTTTTGTTGCAGAGGGGACTACTTCTAATAATATTGTAGTAAATCTTGCAAACAATCTAAAGTCATGTTTTTTTCTCAACCATCATGAAACGTAAAACCTTCCCTGATAGATAGTTTTATAATATTTTTTATAGAGTTTGTACATGTAAATGGTCTCTAACAGCTGTCAACAATTGCTGTTGTGGTTTGGGCTGTTTTCTGTATATGACAAATTTGAAGTCCCATCAATTCACTGTTACTAATATCGTGAGATTACAGACATATTCGTGCGGTCTTAAAACTGCCTGATGTAAAATAATGGGAATTCAATGTTTCACTCAAAATCTTGGATTTGACGATAAACGTCTGATCTGATAAAACGCCAACGGCATACACAATTTATGCTGGTTGTTAGATGCAAAAAAGCATGTTCATCCCCACTACATTTGCATCTGTAAGTGCCTTTACACCGAGTGGGAGGCATTAAGCCTTACACTTATCCGTAAGTCTTTATATACGAACGAAAGTCTTGCATTTTTATGTCCTTCACCACTATAACGGGGGACATAATTATTGTTTTTGCCCTGTTGGTTGGTTGGTTGGTTTGTGTGTTTGTTTGTGCAAACTTTAACATTTGCAATAACTTTTGCAATATTGAAGATAGCAAATTCATATTTGGCATGCATGTGTATCTCATGGAGCTTTACAATTTGAGTTGTGAAAGGTCAAGGTCATCCTTCAAGGTCAAATATATGGGTCATAATCGCTTATTTAATGTACACTTTTGCAATATTGAAGATAGCAACTTGATACTTGGCATGCATGTGTATCTCATGGAGCCGCACATTTTGAGTGGTGAAAGGTCAAGGTCATCCTTTAAGGTCAAAGGTCAAATATTTCGGGACATAGTGTTTCACAAACACATCGCTTGTTTAATTTGAAATCCTTTTTAAATACTGCATGGATCTCGCTCAAACTTTCACAGATAAAGGTTCTTAATCTGTAAATGATCTGTAAGACAGGAATTTTAGATGCAACTAGCTTTGGCAAAATGTTGGCTCTTTGTCTGTGTTTAGCTACTCTGTGCATGAAGTGGTCAAGGTGAGATATTGTGATCACACTTGTGTCCGTTGAGATGTGCGGTGTGTGTACTCAACATTTAGCTCATTACTACTCAAAACGCCACATTTTTTTCCAATTTTGATGAAACTTTGACAGAGTTTTTTTTTTATCAAAATATAATTTGTCCAAAAAGTAGGTCACCAGGTCAATCGTACAAAAACGTTTGTTACCACTATAAAGGCCAAATATTTGACTAAATATAGATGGAATTATGTATGTTTATTTAGACAATGTCTAGGCAGAGTTCAAATATGGGTCAAGTACATCCACAAACTAGGCCTCTTGGTAAAATCTTACAAAAACCTATATACTGCTCTAAAGGCCATATTAATTGCTCAATCTTAATGAAACTTGGTTGTAACGTTTTTCTTGACAATATCGAGACGATTCAAAATCAGACTTAAATCATTATCATATATGAAGATTTACTAAGCATAACATTTACCTTGCATACTGCCTGATATGAATATTAATATATATATCGCGATCGTGTGGGATAATAAAGGTACAAAGCTTTGTGTGTTCAGGTTCTTCCTTTTACTTCAGATTCAAATATAAACAATGACGTATATAAACAACAACAAATATGGCGTGACGTCAGGGACGTAATACACTTAAGCGCGGCGCGGCAAATAACGTTACGTTACATTCACAACATTCTAGGGGCCGCGAAAAGTGACAATTATTAACAATCAGAGGAGAATATGTATCATTACTTATGATATCCTGAATCATTCGTTAAAATCTTAAGATTGCAGTAACACTAATTTGACCACAAGTATACATGTTGATTTGAAATGAATATCAAATGTTTATCACTCAATTTCTGAATAACAATTTCTTAACAACAATTTAATAAGTGTCTCTCATATTTTAATTACATGTACACTCAACTGTCTATTTCGGTATTTCAATCACAATTGCGCGTTAACCTTTAATACTTAATTGATCTCTATTCAACATCACTAACACAAAGCGTTGTGCGTACAGGTTCTTCCTTTTACTTCAGATTCAAATATAAACAATGACGTATATAAACAACAACAAATATGGCGTGACGTCAGGGACGTATCAACTTAAGCGCGGCGCGGCAAATAACGTTACGTTACATTCACAACAATATACATGTATGAAATATAAAGTACAAAAAGGACATTAAGTGTTATTAAAGATAAAGTAACCACTTCACAATGTTAAGTGCTTTAATATTATTTTCACTGCCAGTGTTATTTTGTGTATAACTATCAAGTTATTTTGATTGATATTATAAATTGCAAAGTAAAATTTGTACCAACAAAGCTCATTAAAAAATCAACAAGAATCGTGTTATTATACCCCACGAAACGTGATATTCTTAGTTGTCTTGAAATATATATAACCGTTACAATTTTCTTTTACAGTTGGAAAAAGACACCTTACTTTTGACTACATCGGAGATGATGTGTCTCCTGGAGGCTGTGGATGCAACTTTGAAGCAACACTTGAAAGTTACTGTCAACACATCAGTGAATGAGCTCAGAGAAAACACAGAATTGTGTATTGAGAAAATCAAAGACTATATGGTTACATGTAAGGAAGAGCTCGCAAAAGAGGCAGAATTGCATAAACAAGATTTTGATAAAAACGCAAAAAAAAGCATGAACTATTATAATGAAGTGACTGTCTTGGGCAAAAGAGACTTTGATGGGAACGCAGTCAAACGCACGCAAGCCTTTGATGACAACTCAGAAAAACGCAAGCAGGAGTATGATGAACACACAGTCACACGCACGCAAGCCTTTGAGGAGAACGCAGAAAAACGCACGCAGGAGTATGATGAACACACAGTCTCACGCAAGCAAGCCTTTGAGGAGAACGCAGAAAAACGCACGCAGGAGTATGATGAACACACAGTCTCACGCACGCAAGCCTTTGATGAGAACGCAGAAAAACGCACGCAGGAGTATGATGAACTCACAGTCTCACGGAAAAAAGACTTTGATGATAATGCAGACAAACGCACGCAGGATTTTGATGAGATCGCAGAAAAACGCTTGAGGGACATTAATGAGCAGCGTGGAAGAAATACTATTTTCATTGAAACTTCCTACAAACAGTCCAGTAAAGGTATAACTAAATTATAAGCATGCAATTATACAATTTGAAACAACTTTTTTAACATATATACTAACTTTTAGAACCACTGTGCTTCAAATAAATGGAATGCCCTTGATCATTTAGATCATATGCATTTAGATCAAATGCTGAGGTACAATCGACACAAGTATACAACATTTGGAATGGATACAAGTAAATAAACGAGAATACTTTTTGTAACACTAGTATGATTACAATGTCCATACATACCCTAAAACCAACATATTAATCCAGCTTAGCTTGTTATTAGAAAACTTACACGATTTAATGTCATTATACAATGGATATTACTTATGCATAAGCGATTCAAAAATCATCATGAACACTTGGTAATTAGCTGCGATTTCGATATTTAGTAGATTGCCACTAATTTCATTGGAAATTAAAATCACATACACTAGTGGTGTGAAGGTTATAAGTACAGACTGCAAGCAATTTTGGGATTCTTTATGTGTTTTTTCCCCATAAAACTTGTGTTATGTAACTTATTACAATCATTATTGGCAATGGGCTGTAAATGTTGCTGAAAATCGGCCAAAATTAAATTCTTTGTTTTGGGCAAGGTCTGAAAACATTTAGTAGGTTAGGCTCTGCGTTTGTTTTTTTCCTCCGCTATTAGTGAAACCAATCTTGAATGTTTATCCTGGTATGATTTCATGATTACCCTGATATTAAAAATCTATTACACAAAAGTTAAATAAGTTATTATACGCCCGTTTTTCAAAACGGGATGTATAATAGTTTCACCCTTAGCGGGCGTTGGCGGCGTCAACAGCAGTGTCCGCTCTCTTACTCAAATAGTTTTCATTGGATCTTCACCAAACTAGGTCAAAAGTTGTATGTAGACAAAATCTAGGTCAAGTTCGAATATGGGTTATGCCGGGTCAAAAACTAGGTCACGGGGTCACTTAGTGTATTTCAAGGATTAAGCATGGTGTCCGCTCTCTAATTGAAGTAGTTTTCATCCGATCTTCACCAAACTTGGTCAGAAGTTGTATCTAGACAATATCTAGGTCAGGTTGTAATATGGGTCATGCTGGGTCAAAAACTAGGTCACGGGGTCACTTTGTGCATCTCAAGGATTAAGCATGGTGTCCGCTCTCTAATTGAAGTACTTTTAATCCGATCTTCACCAAATTTGGCAAGAAGTTGTGTCTAAATGATATCTAGGTCAAGTTCAAATATGGGTCATTCCGGGTCAAAACCTAGGTCCCATGGTCCCTTCGTGCATTTCAAGCATTTCACATGGTGTCCGCTCTCTAATTGAATTATTAGTTTTCATCCAATCTTCACCAAATTTGGTCAGAAGTTGTGTCTAGATGATATCTTGGAAAACTTCAAATATGTGCTGCTTAATTTAAAAAAAATATATATCATTTTGCAACTCAAATGGTTAAGTTATCAAGTTGTTCAAAACCTTCAAACGGGCGTATCTTCTGACAGTTTGACACTCTTGTATTTCCTATGCTTTAAAGAATTTCAAGGAATTCTGAGAGTATTGTCAAAATAGTAGTGAATATCATTACTTTACCTGTTGACCCAGATTTTAACACATATAACCTAGATGTTAGCTTGTCTATTCAACAATAGGTAAGAGTCCTTCTACTCAGCCAAATGTAGGCGTCCGCCTAATGCTCAGATTATAGACTGTTATTGATTGTTCTGGTACTCTTTGGACGATTAGGAGATAGATTATCTGTACTGGTAAGTGATACTCTGTGGTCAGCTCAGGTCACGATTAGACTCCACATAACTGAGTAGTTCTCTGTACATATCTTTGCAGAAGGAAATGGTTTGAGGCTCATATAAATTATTTGTCAGTGATGTTTCAAAATAAATACTGATAACTACTCAGTTGATATGCAACAAGCCATTTTTAGCCCACCTGAGCACAACGTGCTCATGGTAAGCTTTTGTGATCGCCTTTTGTCCGTCATCTGTCGTCCATCGTCCATTATTTGTTCGATGTCAACATTTGCCTTATTAACACTCTAGAGGCCACATTTATTGTCCAATCTTCATAAAATTTGGTCAGAAGATTGGTCTCATTGAAATCTTGGATGAGTTTGAAAATGGTTATGTTTGCTTGAAAAACATGGCTGCCAAGGGGTGGGTCATTTTTATGTCCCCCACTATAGTAGTGGGGGACATATTGTTTTTGCCCTGTCTGTTGGTCTGTTGGTTGGTCTGTTGGTTGGTTGGTTTGCGCCAACTTTTACATTTTGCAATAACTTTTGCTATATTGAATATAGCAGCTTGATATTTGGCATGCATGTGTATCTCATGGAGCTGCACATTTTGAGTGGTGAAAGGTCAAGGTCATCCTTCAAGGTCAGAGGTCAAATATATGTGTCCCGAATCGCTTATTTTATGAATACTTTTGCAATATTGAAGATAGCAACTTGATATTTGGCATGCATGTGTATCTCATGGAGCTGCACATTTTGAGTGGTGAAAGGTCAAGGTCATCCTTCAAGGTCAGAGGTAAAATATATGTGGCCCAAATCGCTTATTTTATGAATACTTTTGCAATATTGAAGATAGCAACTTGATATTTGGCAAGCATGTGTATCTCATGGAGCTGCACATTTTGAGTGGTGAAAGGTTAAGGTGAAGGTCATCCTTCAAGGTCAAATATATGGGTCAAAATTGCTCATGTAATGTAACTTCTGCAATATTGAAGCAAGCAATTTTATATTTGAAATGCATGTGTATCTCATGGAGCTGCATTTTTTGAGTGGTGAAGGGTCAAGGTCAAGGTCGTCCTTCAAGGTCAAACATCATATAGGGGGACATTGTGTTTCACAAACGCATCTTGTTTTTTGTTGCATTTTGTGCATTTGGGTCAACGTTATTGTTCTGAAAAATAGAATCTTGTTTTCCTCTCAATACATTAAAAGAAGATAAAGGTATTGCGCTGGTATTTTGTGTGAATGTAGCTAAGATAAAGATCTTGCTTTTAAGGTTTAATTTAACAATTATTTTTTTAATAATTGAAAAACAATATCTTTGTCACATTTCTTGTTTTAATAAATAAGTGTAACACTTTAGGTTTACGTACATGTATACTAATAAACTACTGCAGATTAAATATGTTTATGTGATCATTTCATTGGATTACTTACAGGACATGTAGATTATACTATCCAAGCGTAGAACAGTAGAGTCTTCGGAAAGTACTTAATATCTAATATGTACTACTTCTCAACATACGCGGTAAATGATACAGAGAAATTAATATCTAATATGTACTACTTCTCAACATACGCTGTAAATAATACAGAGTAATTAATATCTAATATGTACTACTTCTCAACATACGCGGTAAATGATACAGAGAAATTAATATCTAATATGTACTACTTTTCAACATACGCGGTAAATGATACAGAGAAATTAATATCTAATATGTACTACTTCTCAACATACGCGGTAAATGATACAGAGTAATTAATATCTAATATGTACTACTTCTCAACATACGCGGTAAATAATACAGAGTAATTAATATCTAATATGTACTACTTCTCAACATACGCGGTAAATAATACAGAGTAATTAATATCTAATATGCACTACTTCTCAACATACGTGGTAAATGATACAGAGTAATTAATATCTAAGATGTACTACTTCTCAACATACGTTGTAAATAGTACAGAGTAATTAATATCTAATATGTACTACTTCTCAACATACGCGGTAAATGATACAGAGAAATTAATATCTAATGTGTACTACTTCTCAACATACGCTGTAAATAATACAGAGTAATTAATATCTAATATGTACTACTTCTCAACATACGCGGTAAATGATACAGAGAAATTAATATCTAATATGTACTACTTCTCAACATACGCGGTAAATGATACAGAGTAATTAATATCTAATATGTACTACTTCTCAACATACGCGGTAAATAATACAGAGTAATTAATATCTTATATGTACTACTTCTCAACATACGCGGTAAATGATACAGAGTAATTAATATCTAATATGTACTACTTCTCAACATACGCGGTAAATGATACAGAGTAATTAATATCTAATATGTACTACTTTTCAACATACGCGGTAAATGATACAGAGAAATTAATATCTAATATGTATTACTTCTCAACATACGCGGTAAATGATACATAGTAATTAATATCTAATATGTACTACTTCTCAACATACGTGGTAAATGATACACAGTAATTAATATCTAATATGTACTGCTTCTCAACATACGCGGTAAATGATACAGAGAAATTAATATCTAATATGTACTACTTCTCAACATACGCGGTAAATGATACACAGTAATTAATATCTAATATGTACTACTTCTCAACATACGCGGTAAATGATACAGAGTGATAAACATCTGATACGTAAAACATAATATAGCATAAAAAAATGTCTAGGAACAGGCCTTTTTGTGGCCTATCTACGGACTCAATCCCAACCCGATATTGCAAAGAAAATATCCCAATGTGATTTTTTCTCACTTTCCAAAAACAATATCATTTGTTTATATTTTTTAATAGAAACTCTGAAGTTCGTAAAGATTTTTTTAAATTTCATCTTACAAATTATATAAGTTTAAATTATATGGTTTTATTCTCCTAATTGAATTATTATAAAGAGTTAACTTATATTAAAATAGGTTTTTCCCAAATCATTAAACTTTTCGTGCGAAAAAAATTCCTAATCATGAAATTTCATATTACGCAAAATGGCCAGACAAAAACATAATACAATAGTAACGACTTTTGTGAAAATATTGTATAGCATAACTTCCATGACAACTTAGTATGCATTTTATCGCACACATGATGCGCATGTGTATGAACACTGACCCAAATCTCTGTTAAACTAAATCAAAACTATTGTTGTTGCTAAATACCTTTTTTGTTAAGGAATACCTGTTGTTGCCAGTGTGGTTCCGAACCCCAACTTATATATTGTATATATCTACATATTTATCTAAGGTGCATGTTTTATATCGCAACTACAATGGTATTAATCATGTCTAGATCACATTACACATTCCGATTATAAGGATGTGGCTAAACACACTTTATATTAATATACTGTATACAGGCCTGTGCACTGCGCAACATTAGAACAAAACAGATCTATAATAGTTAAACCAGCTTTTGTAAATGTAGTTGTATTTGTATGAGCATGTAAATAGACTGATGGTATTCACTGCGCACTTTACATAGCCCTAATGTAAGCTCACAGGAAAAGGTTTATAACTCTGTTCTTCAATTATGCATAATTATAAACACTTTCAACTGAGAAAATCACGATAAAGTATACAGTGCAAAACCTTTATATCAACGTATTGATGTGTACTTATTATATACAAAATTGTCGAAATTTTGTGCACACAAAGGTAACATTTAAAAAGTTACGTTCACATAATCTGTATAAATTAATATTAAAAAGTGATTACAGTTTTTTTCAAAGTTAGGGCTGCTATAGGGCCCCATTCCTAATGGTTTAGGTTTGCCTGCAAGATTTATATATCTTTGTTGATACTACTGTATACAAACCTGTGCACTGCCCAACATGGGGACATAACACAGCTTTAATGGTTAAACCAGCTTTTATTAAATTTATTAATATTTGTACAAAAATGTCTTACGTATTTAATAATGAATAATAAAATTATGAACAGTCTTCTGTTTTTTTTAATGTATACCAAATATGTTCCCATTTAATTATAACAGAAATGCTTGGAGATTTGACAAAGTATTACAGCAAATGCTTTAACTATTTAATAATGATTAATATAATTATGAACATTCTTACAAATAATGTATACCACATATGTTGCCATTCATGATTTCAGATATGCTTGGAAAGTTGTTGGAGCATTACAGCAAACGTTTCTGTCACGTAAATACCTTTCCATTGGATGACTATGTTCAGGAAAAGTTACGTGATATTTATATGCCACCGAATATACAACTTATGGATAAGGAAAGAGGGTTTTTCAAAAAAACTGGTAAACAGATTTCGACATACCAACATATTTTGTTATCAGATACCAAACCAAATCAACAGATATTTATTCAAGGGGAAACAGGGTCTGGGAAATCTACTTTTCTTGCGAAATTGGTCATGGACTGGTGTAAAATTACATCAGAACAATCATCCGTGACGATGCTGCCAATTGATGGCAAGACTTCCAGTGTCAACTCTAATACACAGATGAGAGACTCTAATGTTTTTGACGATTTAACGTGTCTGAATGGCTTTAAATTTGTCTTCCATGTACAATTAAGGGAATCGGTTGATCAGTTTGATATCGCGAAAATTATAAAAAAGCAGATAGTTGACAGTATATACTCTTCTGAAGAAGATCGCGGAAAGGCATACATACTACTAAATGAGATCATGAAACGTGAACGTTGCTTGGTATTACTTGATGGCCTAGATGAATGGATTGGTACTGGAGAACCTAGAGAGATTGGTACTCGTCACAACCTGCCAAAACTGGCCGACGTACACAGTCATTGTGTTTTGTTGATAACTACTCGACCTTGGAAGATGACAGGAGCGAAAATACTTGACTCGCAGATTGACAAACTGCTGCAACTTGATGGAGTCAAAAACGTGTTTGAGGCAAGCAGAAAAATCCTTGGGTGTAGGAAAGATTGTAAGAAGAGAAAAGATTTAGACAAAAAACAATCCGAATTTGAATTGTATGTACAGAAATATGGCTTGTTAGAGCCTTTGCACTTCCCAATGATGTTGTGTCTGATTGTACAATTGTGGGCAGAAGGAACTGAACTTAAGGGCTCTAAGTGTGAAATGTACAGCTTCTTGCTGGACAGTCTTTTTAAGAAGGCGACCAGTGAACCGAGTGAATTTCAAGAGCCAACTTATCGATGCTTAACAGAGACCCAATATATACAGCCCAATATTGAACACTTGAATAGACTTGCTGAAGCGGCATTTGATTTGTTGTTTTCAGATACACAAAATAAAGCTCTAGTATTTACAACGAAAGAATTGAAGAAATATAATTTAGGTGAACTAGACCAAAACAATGTTGCACTGAAATCCGGTATTTTATCAGCGAAACGTCAGGCACCTACATTAAGAGCACTCCCGTCATTTTCATTTATTCATAAGAGCATTCAGGAATTCCTGGCTGCGTATCATATTGCCCGTATTACCCATCTCAATCTCATTGATGATGTCGTTTCCGGATATCTTGACCGTCACGAGAATGCATATCTTGACGTGTCCCAGGTTTTCATCTTTCTGTGTGGACTAGACATCATGTCAGCGAATAAGCTTTCTGGCATGATGGATGAACGCAATAATGCTCGTGTAAAATCTAGCTTTAATGGAAGTAAGCTTTGTGAGATCATACTACAAGGATACAGAGAAGCCGTTGCCAATGAGCAAACTAACATTGCTCTGACACTAAGTCACATGTCCAACGTTGATACCATAGAATTTAAAAGCATGACAAACGTTGTCAGAGACCTTCACAGCGTCTGGAAAAATAACACACGCAATCTATTGTCATTGGATCTACTCATAGACATAAGCAACTGTAGTAGGCCTTCTGCGTTCAGAGGTGGTTCACCTGCAACAGCTGAGCCTACATCCCATATTGAGTTTGACATGTCATCCTGCCACAGGCTGGAATATTTATATCTAGACGGGGACGACATTTGGCTTAAAGGTAAATATAAAAGACATCTCATTTGTATATCCCGACTCTTCACTAAAGGAGACATACAGATTGTTAGCAAACGATATCTTCTAAACTATGGAAGGTAATATCCGCCAGTCCATTCATGCTGTTAAACTACATTCTCATGTTAACTACTGTCATATGCTTTCTGATGCATGGTCTTTGCATTTTGCCTAGTTACTATTGCTATGCAAACATTTCATCTAAATATCGCATGTTGATAAGTTTATAATTACTGTATATATATATCTTTACTTCGTGTGAGTTATTGACAACTGCAGTTGAACTTTTGGAATTTGTATTAATGCTTATTCTAACTGCGTTCTTTGTTTAATTATGTGCATTTGGCTATGTTGCTACACAATCTAACAAGCTGTTAATATTTTTGTGGATCAATTTTACTGCTTAAGTCGATTGCTACTGCGTTTTTGATTAAGAATTAGTCTTCGGTTTTGCATACACCGCCATTAAAAATAGTTCACAATCCGAAAGGAGAACCAGTATTAAAAACATAATTCCAGCGCTAATTGCATCGTAAATTACTATTGCCGGGAGATCACTCCTAACATCGAAATCAAAATCTCAGGTATCAACCGTGAAACATCGACTATTTCTGGAATCCTTCGTAAAAAGCGAAGATATAGTAAAAAACTAACACGTCGACATAACGCCTTTTGTTTTGCTTGGATTCCCACTATCGACACCTTTTTCCTGTTGTAAACGCTTTGAGAAAAATGATGCAACGCTTTGAGAAAAATGATGCCCAGGTAAGTTCTACTTTTTGTGATTTATTTGCGCTATGCCACATGTTTACATTTGAACAAGAGCATAAAGCGAATTTATCAGTCAAGTATTGTTTTTTTGTCACTTTAAGGTAGCGCACCCTTAATGCGCACATATCCAAATATAATCTAATTTATTATTTTATTAATCAGCATCATTTCATTGAACTACATACAAATTTGTAGGTAGGTTTTCCATGCTTTAAAAAAAATATACCGATTTTTTCAAAACCACCCCACGCTCGGCTTTTGTCCAGTTTATTTTCACCCCTGGGGTATATAAAAGTTCCATAATTTATTCAAATTTCCAAATATGGGCATGCAGTTGGTGTGTACAGATGCAATAAAGGTGTTTAAAGTTTAAAGAAGATGAAATAAGTATTCTTTTACAGACATTTATTTTTTACAATTTTTTTACTATGGAAGAGCGCCATAAAATGTAAGTGATTTCAGCCACGTAAAAGTTATGACGGTAAAAAACAAAGTGTTATAAAATTGAAAAAAGTATCATTTATGTTATTTTTTAAACTTAATTTTATAGAAACACTATATACAGCAACATTACCAAGAAATAGACATATTTACCGTTTTTGAAATAACAATAAAAATGCAACATGTATCATTCGTATTTTCAACAGTAAATTACCCAATTTAGCCAAAACGTTGTTATAATTTAAAAAATTGAAGGATGTGCCTAAAATTTTCAACATATTCAACAATAAACCTAGCTTATATGCTATATTAAATCAAATTACGTTAGAAAAGAAATAAAACGCGTCGCAAAAAGTATGTGATGTCGGCAGGATTCGAACCAGCGCGGGAAGATTCCAAAAGATTTCTAGTCCATCCCCTGAACCACTCAGCCGAGACAACTTCACATTAGTGCCTGCTTTAATTAGATATCCATAGGTAAACAGGCAAAAAAGCTCGTCGATCTTTGAAGAAATCGCGAAATCGTATATTTCAGATGATATTTGGAGCAAAGTCAATATGTATTGTGAAAATAATGTATTCTAAAGGAATTACGTAAACATATATCAAAATTCAAAGTTTGAAAAATAAATGCATCACTCGGAAATAACCGATCATTGAAGATAGGCAATGATCGTAAAATAATTCGCGAGAAATCATTAGGGCTGCGCTACCTTAACATGAACAAAGACTTTGAAGAGATGGGTAAATTAGTCTTGCGTTTGCGTAAGTGTAAATGTCATCAACAATCCGTATGTTTGTTGTGTTATTGCAGGTCCGGCTGTGTCCAATGTTGCTTGCCAATTTTCTAAACATGCGTTCAAGGCGATGCTGATCTTCTAAAATGTTACACCAAGGCCCTAGTGTCGTCCATCCAGCAATCATTCCAATGGTAGATTCAGGACACCCTTTACGACCAAGGTGAGTGCATAACTTGTGTGTTTGTTTTTCAAAGTTTATGAGGTTTTGTCATGACAATGCGGCATTGAGTTAGGATCACCTAAGTAAGCATTCAATATACCACTGCAATATCAGAACATCCGCATCCAGCTATTCTTGTGAAAACAATAATGTTAAAATTCATCTACAGACGAGCCCTTAATCATTTTACGAACGATTCCTCTACTATTAGTGCATCTGATTTTAAATTTTCTTGTAGTGTTTTTGTTTATTTTCCCTTTAATAGTATATTCTACCACATTTTAAACAAGTAATAAAAAATATATACCAGCTTGTTATCTTTGAGATTTTGATCACAAAAAAATGTCTAAAGGAGAAATTTACTTAAGAAGCTGTTGCAAAAATAGGTCTTAAGACATATCAGCGCGGTGCTTCAGATATGCCTCTGCCATCCGTACACTCTTATAAGAAGTCAAAATGTCCCCTTATGAGACCACGAAACCTAACGTGACTTTATGGCAGACAGGTAGGCAGATGCAGTTTTTCTGGTCGCATCTGTTGAAGTTAAATTCTAAGATCCATTCGCGCGACAAGGCTCTTAAACATTATTTTTCAACATTGTAGGACCTTGGTCTTGCTCAAAAAGCAGTGATGGCAGTGAAGTGACCGACACCATATGGGTCTCTTTCTCGTCAGATTTACCGCATCATGACTAATCACGGGTTTTGGTTTGAAAGAGTTCTCGGTTGC